>NC_136809.1:43954081-44046581 GCF_951216825.1 Electrona antarctica
TGGTCTTGTCTCAATCAAATGAAAATCACTAGGCCTACATTTATGAAAAAGTAGTGTTCTCAAACTGCAGAGCTTGATGTCAAGGCAAGCCGAGAAAGCTGGATTGTTCCTGATGTAGAACAAGATCAGTTCAGTCAGACAACTCACCGATGGATTGAACCGGTATTTTATTATAGAATGAGAATACAAGTGTGAATATAAATATATTATCTTGGCGTTGCTACATTTTTCCTTCCTGCTCGGTACAATTAGTCTGCCATCATTAACCATTAAGAGCAGGGACATACTGTAGATATACAATAGCAACAATGGAAGGAGATCTCCCTACACTATATGGACATAAAAGGGACCGCTGTCCGCTACTGACAGATACAGACGTCCCCATATATGGGCATAAAAGGGCCCCAGACAGACGGGTATGACTCATACCCGTGCACGTGGGTGTGAACCTCTATAGCAGTGGTTCTCAACCAGTGGTCCCTGGACCACCAATAGTGTGGTCCTTGAGGGCGTTCCAAGTGGTCCCCGGCAAAATGGTGGAGAGTTGGTAACCAAATTGACCCTTATAGATCTTTAACTCTTACACTCTCAAGAGTGAAATTGTGTGTTAAACATCTGCAATACTTAAGTTAATTTACAAGAAGTCTACACAATTAGAGAACGGAGAAGAATTGTTATTTTGATCAACGTTTGCCTGTTATCTCTCCTAATGGTACCAACATCAATACAGCATGGAAATGTGTACAAATTCTTTAGTTTTGGCGAGGTCTGAAAGGCTAAATCTCATCAAATGGTGGTCTGTGACTCCAATGCAGAATAAATAATGGGCCTTGATATGAAAAGGGTTGGAAAACGCTGCTCTATAGTATGCAATAAGTACATTTCACTGCAACGTCTGCTACTGTAGCTCTGACACTTAAACAGTGTATAATATTGGCTCTTGAGGTCTACCATGGCAGACAATTGTGAGAATCATTCAAAGAGACCATCTCTGCTTCATGCCAATAGGAAGACGGAGGGAGACAGAGAGGGAGAGAGCGATGGGGCGACATGAAATGTTAATGGTCTGCCCAAAGCAACAGAACCTCATAAAAGACTTGATTTAGAACCAAAAGTGTCTTCATGGATTAATGAACATGGTCATATCACACACACAGGAGCGCAAACACACACACACACACACACGCACACACACACACACACACACACACGCGCGCACACATACGCGCGCGCACGCACACACACACACACACACACACACACACACACACACACACACACACACACACACACACACACACACACACACACACACACACACACACACACACACACACACACACACACACACACACACACACACACGACCAACAGTTTAATTAAAACCCTGAGGTTATACAGTAGTAAAGTCATAGAAAAGTACTACTGAAGGCCACACATACTGTAGTGTAGCGTAGCCTGTACACGCATTATGCAAGCATGGTGTGAACTGTTATAATTACTAGCATTATTCACAGTGTCAATCTCACACCACTCATTCCAACAACTTAATGAACCCAAGCAAGAATGCCAATGTGTACTGCTTCAAGTGGTGTGTGTGTGTGTGTGTGTGTGTGTGTGTGTGTGTGTGTGTGTGTGTGTGTGTGTGTGTGTGTGTGTGTGTGTGTGTGTGTGTGTTTGATCGATACAGTACCTTCGCTGCCAAGCCCCTCAGAGGGGATTAATGAGGACTTGCGAGCGCGCGCACACACACACACACACACACACACACACAGTGTAACTGTAGTGCTAATTGTCAGGGATAATTATTATGAGAGTGTTTGTTTATTCATGACAATGAAGTGATCCCGATGTTGACATTTACTCTCTTATTAGAGGACACATAAGTACACACCTCTCGCTGTGCGGGGAGCGTGTGTGCGTGTGTGTGTGTGTGCGTGCACGTGTGTGTGTGTGTGTGTGTATGTGTGAGTATGAATGTGTTATCATAATAATGTGTGGAGATGACCAAGGCACCATTTGAGAGGTTCATCAATGCAACATTTGCCACCTGTCTTGTTATGTTAAACTGTGTATATGGTTTAAGCTAAAAAGAAATGATACAAAAGGTTTTTCAATGGATTTTGGTAGTATTGGTCATGCTAAATAACATACTAAAAGTCTACCAAAATCTACCATTTTCAAGATGGCATCCTAGATGGCTGCGGGGAGCTTAAAATGGCTATATCTCAAATGGAAAAAAATGTTGCAAAGGATTTTTCAACTGATTCTCATACCTCTGGACATGCTTAAAGGACATACTAAATGTTACGAAAATATACCTTCCGGAAAGGCGTCATTTCCAAGATGGCGTTCAAAATGTATCTACCATACCATATTCTGTTCCCATCCAGATCATGATCTGGTAGTATGCTCTACGACAGTGACATTTGGTAGCAGATTCAGTTGGTGGCAGACGTTCAGGTGTTACAGTTGATGAAGCTGAGACAACCTTCTTGCTGAAAGTGTTATATCAGCATTGTTGCATGTGAATCTGTGCACTTTCCACCAAAGAGGACAGCCATTACTTGGCACCCAAAGTCATCGATCACCTCTGTGGTCTGGTTTGGGACAGTGAATGCGTTGGCACAAGATCAAAGGACATGATCCCCTTTTACATGCTTCTGGAAAGCAGTCTTTTTGCCAATCCCAAAAATCTCAGAAGTCGTGTCACAGCCAGTCACTGCATGGATGAACATCATCTGAGAAATTACATCAATTGAGAGAAAACGGAGTCGTATGCAGACTTCACCATCAGGCATTATATGGCTCAGCTACAACCATTGTGTGCGCTGGCTATGATGATGGGCCATCCACTAAAGCTGCAGTGGATGCATCTCCCGTCCGTCCGTTGGTCACGCCTCCATATATGGTGGCCAATCCACTAGCCTCGTGACATCATGGAGACCCTTAGATCTCCATATATGGATCTGACCACGTGACATCATGGAGACCCTTCCCCCTGACATCACGCCTCGTGACACGTCATGCCACCATATATGCCCATCTCCATATAATGAAGATCACGACACTGACCTCATCGAACCATGGATAACCATGGAGAAGCCTGGATCATCACCTAGATCTGCATATATGAACTCTACATCTGACCTCATCAAACCCTGTACCCCATCTCTTTTGTGGCGGCCCGAACACCATACATTTCTCCTACTTCATGTATGTCTTAACTCTTGTGCTGATGCTCTACAGCATGGCTGGTTTTGCATAAGGGCTTTTCAAGGCACCAAGTTCCGTTGGCCATAGGAGCGTGCGTGCGTGCGTGCGTGCGTGCGTGCGTGCGGTACTATGGTTTTATGTTTAGGGTTCGAGTTTGTGGGTTAAGTTCAGGTTCATAGTTTAGTTTACGTCTGCTGCTATAACAAAATAGTGGTACGCCTACAAGGTAAAGTAAGAGACGAGGAGTAGGGATTCTTTGAACTGAAAAAATAATTGATTTAAGTTTGTACAGCATTTACTGTATGTTAATTTGGCAACTTTGGTTGTTTGTGTCATTTATTTGTATGTCTTTTTTTTGTTCCTCATCCATTTGGCCCGTACTGCTGAATTTTTGAACGGTACCCCCCGAACCTCAAATGACGTCACATTGTAGGCTCTACATAGCCGAACCGACTTTTATTCGGCTCTAAAATAGGAGTATGAATCGCGCCTAAAAAGAAAGGGCCTTTCTGTGTGGAGTTTGCTGCATGTTCTCCCATGTCCCCTAGGGTAGGTAGGTATACCCTCACTAAATACTCTATACTGACTCCCCCTGGCCAGCCGGGGTAGAGCCTCGGAAACACAGACATATAGTAGACTATAGATAGAACGTCATAGTGTGACCGTGCTCTTTTGCAGAAAAAAGCCTACTGTCAGGATAGACTCACAATGTTTTGCATGCATTTTTCACCGTTGCTTTTATATCTCTGTTGCTTTTATATCTCATATTTCTGCAGGTCACCGATTTCACCATAACACTGGCATGCTGGAGTGTGAGAGAGCGAGTACGTGGCCAAGATTTTGGGAATTGGAATTTGGCCACCCACATGGGGTGTCTGTCCTCCACAAGTGCACCATAGCATTATGGTCATTGTAATTCAACAATCCAGTCAAACCCTAGTCAAACACACAGACTTCATTATTTTTTCTGGCCATATAGTGCAAATACATGGCCATCCACCAGCGGAGGCATAAAAACGAAGAACCCCCCCCCCCCCCGCTATTTCCGTGCTCGGACCCAGCCAGGGACCCAGCCAGCCAGGGACACACATTGCTGGGCAATGGAGTGGCTGCACCACTTAAGAATTCATACAGAAAGAACAAAATTAAGAAAGGATCACAAAAGAAGGAGAGCACAACCCTAAATCACCACCAACAATCCCAGTTAACCTCTTCGCGCCTAATTGAATTGCCGTATTATACACCTTCTATGTTTGTACATGGAATACATGCAACGTATCACAATGCAGATATTCTGAGTGGAGTGGAGTGGAGTAGAGAGTAAAGTGCAGTTCAGTACTATACGACACATAAACGATAAACGGCAATTCAATATATGTTTTTCCTGGCATGTAGAGTATAAGCAAATGTGTGACCAGAGACATGATACCTTTCTCATACCTATCTCTCTCTCTCTCTCTCTCTCTCTCTCTCCCCCCTCTTAGGAATGACCCAGTGAATTACCAAGAGTTTAAGAAAACAAAAAGCATGAATATAAAAACAAATAAGGGATTGATTGATTGATTGATTGATTGAGATTATTTTATTAACAGTAGCGTCTCTAGCGAGCTAGAGTCTAGAGCAGTAATTCTCAAAGGGTCCTTTTTGATTAATCCTAAATCCTCCAAAAAACATTATTATAATTTTGCTCTCCATAGCGTACATCCTGGCGATCATATACTGCGGTATACCTTTCTCCTATACAGCGGACCGGACCGGTGTGGTTTGGAAATCAGTTTTTGAACAACGCAGTTGATTTGCCCTCCTCAGTTAAGCAGTGCACTACTGTAAATATTGTCTTATGATTAATAGGAAAATAGGTAACAACGAATTCTAGTTTAACGTCTAGCAGGTGCATTATCAACTGCATAATCGAGAAAAGGTGAACAAGAAAATTGAGAGAGGAATGAAAGATATACACAAATATATAAAAACAAGTCAATTTATTTGCTTCTCAAAAAGTTTCACAGGCCCGTGTGTGCGTGCGTGCGTGCGTACGTGCGTGCGTGCGTGCATGCGTGCGCGTGTGCGTGCGCTTGAATGAATGCATGTGTGCATGCGTGCGTGCACATGTGTGCACACACTCCTTAGGTCGGCAACCAAACGTCGCAATCAGCAGTATCCCTGACTCAGCATCGATAATGACCCCATTAGCCAAACCCCCCGCTGACACGCGCACACACACAGCAAAAAAAAAAAGGTACTCATGGGCAGAGACACACACACACACACACACACACACACACACACACACACACACACACACACACACACCACCAGATGGACACCCCTGCTCATTAGCACACGTGTGTGTGTGTGTGTGAGACTGTGAATCATTTCCAGGTATTCCTGAGAACATGAAAGGCACAGAGATAGCGTGGCGCGGTTGGTGAGGAAATACTGAGCATCATCTCACAACTCCTTCCATCTTCACAGCAGCGCCTCAGTCCCGATCCAAGAGGCCCTCGCTGAGATCCCTTCTGTTCACACCTCCTCTCGTACAGGTGTTTAACGGCGTTTAACCCCAGGAGAGTTACTGGGTGTTCAAAGTCTGCCATTATGGATTCACTCATTTCCAAGTGCCACATTTGCTCTTTGCAAGGCTGGATAGACAGTTTGCTATGTTGATTTCCTATCGCCCCATGCTATTCCCTAACCCAGCGGTCCCCAAACTTCTTTGGCCGTGCACCCCCTGTTACCTCCTGACCTAGCTGACGCACCACCCAACGCCCAGTCTCATTGTATTTGACCAAAAATTATATATATATTTTTTGACGTTTGTGCAAAATAACGCCGTAAAACCGCCATTACCCTTTTCATGTCACGCACCCCCTAGAGGGTGTTTGCGCACCCCAAGTTTGGGCACCCCTGCCCTAACCCAAAGGTTCCCAAATATTTCAGGACACGACGGACGGAGATTCATTGATATCAAAACCGATCGCATCGCTCCACAGGCTGGGAGCGTCTGTTGGTCAACATTCAATGTCATTTCCGGTTGGGACGTCATCCAAAATGCCCCCCCCCCCCCCTCCCATTTTAGTGGATGAGACCGAAAGTAAGTAAGTTCTCAGCAAGTACTTGCTGAGAACAGCAGATTTTCAAGGTAAAAAGCCTTATCTTCAGTGAGTGACATGGTCATATATGATGAAGAATAGGGTGCAGTCACAAGACTAAAACTACAGTAGATCTTCCTGTCGAGCGTGTAAACTCTTCCAATTGTTCAACCTACAGCACTCTGATCCTCGCCAGCATGATAGATGGACAATAACAGAAATGTGAAACAAAAACTGAGAAATACATAGAGAAGGAAAGAGAGAAAGAAAGAGAAACAGATTGGAATAATATTTCTACTGCAGTTTGTTAGATAGCAACCACTCCATCTGTGTCAAAATAACGGCTTTTGTCTTTCTCCGAGAGTGAGGTCTAAATACTGTAAAACTGCACTGATTACAGAGTACAGGCCAGTGGACGATCCTCACAATACTGTATATCAGTGCTTTTCAACCCTTTTAGGTTCTTAGCTTATATTATGTACTGTATGATTCATGATGACTATTTTTATGTATATGATGTATTCCCATGTTTTTGTTTACTGTAAATCGCTCTGGATTAAGATTAATCTGCTAAATGCTAAATTGAGAATTGTAAATTGTTTTCACAAGGTCAATTTTTTACTTGGCATTTGAGCCACGCACCACCATTTGATGAGATTTAGCCTCTGAGATTTTGTCCACAATTCCATGCTGTATTGATGTTGGTACCATAAGAGAGATAAACGGCAAATGTTCATCAAAAATAACAATTCTTCTACGTGGGTCATTCTATAATATCTGCCATATTTGTCCCTCACAACAAAATCATTTGTAAATTTGAAATACAAAAAGACAAAATTATAAAAATCATAATTGGGTTTACTTGATGTGTTTTCATAACATGAGAAAACTAAAACTAAACTTTGTATTGTTTTAGAGGGTTATTTAAACACTTAAAAAGCATCGCCTCGGATTTATGCATAAATGGCATCTGTATGATTGTTCAACTTTGACTAGATATTGAGCCTAAAAAAATGTGAAGGATCTTCAAAAAATCACACCTGTGTGAACTGAGTGGTGTAAGGTATTATATAGCCTGATCAGCTGTGTTCTGATGTAATGTCTGACGTAATGAAATCAGCATCAACCAATCAGCATCAACCATGCTCATTTTTTTTTGCACAGACAGACAGGACAGACAGACTAACAAAGCCAGTTGTAGGAGTGGTTTACACCACTCAAAAATCTATATCTGATATAAAGCCTCAAGTGTTACCAACTCTTCATCATTTAGCTGGGAGCCGCCTGGAACCCCCTCAAGGACCACTGGTGGTCCCCGGACCACTGGTTGAAAACCACTGCATATCCTCACAATACTCTCTCTCTCTCTCTCTCTCTCTCTCTCTCTCTCTCTATCTCTCTCTCTCTCCTCTGCTGTTTTAAATTTAGAACGGCGAGTTAAGATTTTGTCTGAACTGCCTTCCTAAGCAGTTCTGTTCCTCCCACCTGCATCTATGTGCACACACGCACGCGCACGCACACACACACGCGCAATCATGTGCACATAAACACGCATACAAAGTGACAGAGAGAGAGAGAGAGAGAGAGAGAGAGAGAGAGAGAGAGAGAGAGAGAGAGAGAGAGAGAGAGCACAGCCAAGCAGTGTGAGAGTGAATGTAACATGGAGGAGTGGTAACTGGGTGTTGGGGGGGAGGGACGGGGTCAGGTCTCATGGGGGAATAAAACACTAGGTGAATAAAAGAAGGAGAGAAAGAATGAAAGAAAGAACAGTTATAGCTTCTAGCCTCACTATCAGTGAGAGTATCTTCTGCCCAGAAACATCCTCTGGGTTATTTTATCCATTGTGTTGGACCCTTACGGGTCCAGTTGCACACTCTCCGAGTCACATGAACACTCTGGGTTTTAACCCAGTAAGGACGGGAACCCCCTTTGGGTTTTCTGCCTTTGAAGACACTTTTGGGGTTCTTGTTGCCATGTACCGTATTCCGTATATAACAACATACCTTTTTTTTGTCATTTTTGAATAAATATTTGTGATTTTCCCAGAAAACGTAGGCAGGTCTTAGGATTTAGAAGGCGTTTTTTTAGAATCTGCCTCGGGTTCTAAACGGGTTCAAGTGCAGCGTGTTTTGCACGTGCATATATGTGCCAGTGCATCTTATCTTCTGCAGTGGGCAGAGGTACCAAGGCACAGAGCACGGCACAGGGCAGAGGTACCAAGGCACAGAGCACGGCACAGGGCAGAGGTACCAAGGCACAGAGCACGGCACAGGGCAGAGGTACCAAGGCACAGAGCACGGCACAGGGCAGAGGTACCAAGGCACAGAGCACAGCACAGGGCAGAGGTACCAAGGCACAGGGCAGAGGTACCAAGGCACAGGGCAGAGGTACCAAGGCACAGAGCACGGCACAGGGCAGAGGTACCAAGGCACAGAGCACAGCACAGGGCAGAGGTACCAAGGCACAGGGCAGAGGTACCAAGGCACAGGGCAGAGGTACCAAGGCACAGAGCACGGCACAGGGCAGAGGTACCAAGGCACAGGGCAGAGGTACCAAGGCACAGAGCACGGCACAGGGCAGAGATACCAAGGCACAGGGCAGAGGTACCACGGCACAGGGCAGAGGTACCAAGGCACAGGGCAGAGGTACCAAGGCACAGAGCAGAGGTACCACGGCACAGGGCAGAGGTACCACGGCACAGGGCAGAGGTACCAAGGCACAGGGCAGAGGTACCAAGGCACAGAGCAGAGGTACTAAGGCACAGGGCAGAGGTACCAAGGCACAGGGCAGAGGTACCAAGGCACAGAGCAGAGGTACTAAGGCACAGGGCAAAGGTACCAAGGCACAGGGCAGAGGTACCAAGGCACAGGGCAGAGGTACCAAGGCACAGGGCAAAGGTACCAAGGCACAGAGCAGAGGTACTAAGGCACAGGGCAGAGGTACTAAGGCACAGAGCAGAGGTACTAAGGCACAGGGCAGAGGTACTAAGGCACAGAGCAGAGGTACTAAGGCACAGGGCAGAGGTACCAAGGCACAGAGCACGGCACAGGGCACAGGGCAGAGGTACCAAGGCACAGGGCAGAGGTACCAAGGCAGAGGTACCAAGGCACAGAGCACGGCACAGGGCAGAATAAGTGCCCTTAAGTGAATGTTGTCTGCAGTACAAAGACCCAGTCAACCAAACGGCCCTGGAGTGGATCTCTCTCTCTATCTCTCTCTATGTGTTTACTCTGGAGAAGGAAAACACTTTGGGAAGGTAAACAAACACAGAGAAGGTAAAGTGAAGTGAAATATTCATCCGACGTGACGGTCCCTGCCTCTCTCCCTTCTGCCGTGTTTCTGTGAGTGCAGCCATATAGGCTCTGTTGGACCGCTCGCATTGTGGAGCAATGTGGACACGCTCGCACGCTCGCACGCACGCACGCACGCACGCACGCACACACCTCATCGTTATTACATCTTTCACATTTTTCATGTGTCTCTCTCTCTCTCTCTCTCTCAGCATTCCAATGAGAGCATTCTCTTCTGTGCTTCACTGCATTTAATTCTAGTTTTACATTTGACCCTTTCCTGAGCGCCTGTCAGAACGCTCCAGGAAAACGCCTTTCTCCTGCTTTCTGTCACCAGGACAGAGGCTACAGTGCTGACACAGCAAAGGTCATAGGGTCAAAGGTCAAGGACCAGTCAGCCACAGTGGGCCTTGACACTTCCTACTGTCAGGTAGATAGATAGATAGATAGATAGATAGATAGATAGATAGATAGATAGATAGATAGATAGATAGATAGCAGCAGTGTGTGTGTGTGTGTGTGTGTGTGTGTGCCCGTGCTTGCATGTGCATGTCAATGAAAGTGTGACTTGGTGTGTGACCCTGTGGCCTATATTCTGACAGCAGAAGCCAGTGGGCTATATGAGTGGATGAGTGGACTCAGAGGTGTCAATCAGAAAGCCAGACTGACAGATGTGTTGGCTAGCACCACTATAGCGTGCGCACGCATGCACGCACGCACACGCGCACGCACGCACACGCGCACGCACGCATGCACTTCCTCTCTCAGTACTCACTCTGTCCTTCACTCTCTCATTGTGTCTGTCCGGTTCTTTCCTGTCTGCGTCTGTCTGTCTGTCTGTCTGTCTGTCTGTCTTTTTCCTGTCCGTCCGTCCGTCCGTCCGTCCGTCCGTCCGTCCGTCTCCGCCATGTCTATTTACATCCACATCAGGTTTCTTTTTCTACCTTCGCCAACTTCATATCTTCACCCCTCCCTCCCTCTCTCTCTCTCTCTCTCTCTCTCTCTCTCTCTCTCTCTCTCTCTCTCTCTCTCTCTCTCTCTGACAGATGGATGCCTCAACTCACTTATTGTTATTCTCTCCTACTCAGTATTCGCTCTCTTCTTCTCTTCTGTGCTTTCCTACCGTCCTCTGTGTGTGTGTGCATCATACATAAGTTTAATGCACACACATGCACACACATGGAGGTTTAGTTCCTCCATGTGTGTGCATGAGAGCAAGCCTTGCCGAACATAGGGGCAGGAGCCTATCTCCTGTTCTGGCCCAGGGGCAGGAGCCTATCTCCTGTTTCTGTAGCCATGAGGCCCATAGGGGCAGGAGCCTATCTCCTGTTCTGGCCCAGGGGCAGGAGCCTATCTCCTGTTTCTGTAGCCATGAGGCCCATAGGGGCAGGAGCCTATCTCCTGTTCTGGCCCAGGGGCAGGAGCCTATCTCCTGTTTCTGTAGCCATGATGCCCATAGGGGCAGGAGCCTATCTCCTGTTTCTGTAGCCATGAGGCCCATAGGGGCAGGAGCCAATCTGTTTCTGTAGCCATGAGGCCCATAGGGGCAGGAGCCAATCTGTTTCTGTAGCCATGAGGCCCATAGGGGCAGGAACCAATCTGTTTCTGTAGCCATGAGGCCCATAGGGGCAGGAGCCAATCTGTTTCTGTAGCCATGAGGCCCATAGGGGCAGGAGCCAATCTGTTTCTGTAGCCATGAGGCCCATAGGGGCAGGAGCCAATCTGTTTCTGTAGCCATGAGGCCCATAGGGGCAGGAACCAATCTGTTTCTGTAGCCATGAAGCCCATAGGGGCAGGAGCCAATCTGTTTCTGTAGCCATGAGGCCCATAGGGGCAGGAGCCAATCTGTTTCTGTAGCCATGAGGACCATAGGGGCAGGAACCAATCTGTTTCTGTAGCCATGAAGCCCATAGGGGCAGGAGCCAATCTGTTTCTGTAGCCATGAGGCCCATAGGGGCAGGAGCCAATCTGTTTCTGTAGCCATGAGGCCCATAGGGGCAGGAGCCAATCTGTTTCTGTAGCCATGAGGCCCAGGGGCAGGGCCTCATGGCTACAGGAGCCAATCTGTTTCTGTAGTGTGAGGCAGCTTGATGTACACTAAGGTACACCCAGTGGACATGACGCTAGTACAGTATGTCGCAGGGAGACATACTAGCGAGCAGAGGAGGTAATTTAATTCAGAAAGAAACGGGGGTTGGCAAGAAATAGGTTACCACTTAAACCCAATTTCTCTGGCGAAAATAGATGATCTAGAAAAAGAAAGGATATTTCTCTGTGTTTACTCACTTTACTGTACTCAATCAAAGTGTGTGTGTGTGTGTGTGTGTGTGTGTGTGTGTGTGTGTGTGTGTGTGTGTGTGTGTGTGTGTGTGTGTGTGTGTGTGTGTGTGTGTGTGTGTGTGTGTGTGTGCTCCTTGAGGGGCCATTATCAGAATGTGAGTATACATAGTGTTAGGGGGTTAGGGTTTTACAGTGACCTCTGACCCTGTATGAAGTCCTTCCAGTGCTGCTCAAAGGTAGCCTTGGGCAGCAATTTAACACCCTCACACTGCACTCGGGTTAAAACAGTGAGTGGAAATCTAAGCCGGAATTGACTGAATTTATCGATTTGTGTCGGTTTGTGTGTCTGTGCGCGCTCGCTCGCTCGCGTGCGTGCGTGTGTGCGAGAGAGTGTGCATGTGAACCTCTGAAAAGTGATTACACACACCTCTCTCCCTCTAGCTGTCTTTCCTAAACTCTTGTGAAGTAGTCGCAGTGTTGATTTCGTCGACTGAAACTATGACGAGAAATGTTCGTCGACCTTTTTTTACTGACGTAAACTGAATAAAACTAAATGTAATTTCGTCAACTAATAAAATACAGACTAAAATGTTAGGGAGGATCTCTTAGTGGAGAAGAGATCCAGTAGAACTAAAAGACAAGTCATTTCATGTTTGTGTTGTGAGCTTGTAGATCGGCTATTTTCAGCATGCAACCAAGTGTAAAATCAGCCATTACAACTAAATCAACTGCAGTTTTAGTCGACTAAAATTACATTTAAAACTAGACACATTTCAGTCACTAAAATATGACTACAACTAAATTTGATTCAAAAGACTGACAAAATCAACATGGCTTTCACAATCTATAATTCCTCCTCTCCTCTCCTCTCCTCTCCTCTCCTCTCCTCTCCTCTCCTCTCCTCTCCTCTCCTCTCCTCTCCTCTTGTGATTTCATGGGGGAGTGTGTAACCAGGCTACGGAAATCTTTGACGTCGCTATTTTGACGTCAAGAGTGGATAGAGCAGATCATAGAATTCATTCATTGGGAGATCTAAAGGTCAGAGGTCCTTTGATGAATGACTGTGAGCTTCGGTTCTTGAGCGTTTCCCACAACCCTCTACCACAGCGGTTCTCAAACCTTTTGGGCTGTGAACCCCCTGTTACCTCCCGACCTAGCTGACGCACCGGAAATACAAATTGCATAAGACATAGACATATATTTCCTATATATCCACATATATGAACCTGAATATGGCATATATATGCAGCATATAGGCTATATTCTTCATATGCATGCCATATATTGGCATAATATGTTAATATATTTAAAATAAAACCATAGCACCACCATTAACCTTGCCACGCACCCCCTAGAAGGCACTCACGCACCACAAGGGGTGCACGCACCACAGTTTGGGAACCACTGCTCTACCATATTGCTGAATTTCATGGAAAACGACAGCACAGAACTGCCAAAACTGCGAAAAATGGCAGAATAATTTTTCAAAGTGCGAAAACAATAAGGGGTTGACCCATTGGTCAGGGACTAGTAGGGGACCGTGGCACAATGCTTGAATGGGCTTGAATGAGCTTTTTGAGCACTGACTGCATGTTGAGAGTGTGTGTGTTGCTTGTGTGTGCGAGCGCGTGCGTGCGTGTGTGCGTGTGGGAGAGAGGGAGAGACAGAAGTGCATGGAGATGGAGTACTCTGGTGTTTGTTTAGACAGATATCTCGTGTTGTGTTTATAGCAAACTAGAGATGGTTGCGTCCACAGACTCCTCCCTCAAACGTTTGGGCAAGTCGAAAGCAAACTCCACATGCCCAAACGTTTCATTTACCTTCCATACAATCAGACCGGTAGTTAAGACTGGCTTTAGCATATGACCAAATAAGGGCATATCAGGCAGTGTCCCGATACTGGTAGCGGTATCAGGACACCTCTACGCTCTCTCTATCCCATCCGTAGCGCCAGCTGATAGAGACAGGTTGGTTCCCGCAGTAAATCTGCTAAAGCACAACTTTCCAACTGCACACAGAGAGCGAGAGAGAGGACAAGACAAAGGAAGAAAGGCAGGCGCATTAAGAGCGAGGTGTTCTCACGCTGAAGAGAAGAACAACACGCCCAGATAAAGAGAGACAAACAGACGACAGACGCACAGGGACCGATGAGAGACTCCCACGGAATGGAGACGACGCAGCGAGACTGACGGAACAGAACGAGGCCGCATGGAGAAGGCGGATGATGCATCCACATCTCTCTCTCTCTCTCTCGCTCTCTCACTCTCTCTCACACACACACACGCGCACACACACTAGAGGCAGGATAAATTTGGTGTGGTGATTAAGATTTCCCCAGGGCAGCCAGACATTCGTTGTGCCCAGGCAGAGTGGGACGTGTTTGGGTGGGCTCCCAGTGCAGACAGCCTCAACTTATGGAGGGCCACTACTCAACACCTGACACCTCGCAAAGCCAAGCGGTGTGGAGGGGGGATATGCATGCGTTTTCTTTTTTAATGCTTGTGCGCGCGCGTGCATGCGCGTGTGTGTGTGTGTGTGTGTGTGTGTGTGTGTGTGTGTGTGTGTGTGTGTGTGTGTGTGGATGACAGCATATTGTGCGTGAGCAATATTAGTTTGTGCGGCGTTGCACAGAGATGCACCAACAGAAAACACATACATTTGTGTTTGTGCGCGTGCATGCATGCGTGCGTGCGTGTGTGACAGCGGGCTGGGCAGGGTGTCTATAGCCGGTGGTTTATGGCTGCTGAGGTCTGATTACATTGGTGCGGCTGGAGGGGTGAGCAGCCTGGTGGCTCTATCCGTCTTGTGTGGAGGCTGGCGGAACAGACACGGGCTGAATGGAGATGGCTCGGCCGCAGACAGCTGGCCCGGCTCCCAGCCATCTCGCCGGGCCGCGGCCCGTTGATGGATCTGCACCAGGGAATGGACCCGCTCCACGGACGACCCACGCTCTCCATGCCGGTGTCCTCATCCATACCGTCCCACACAGTCAAACCCAGAGCGCTCCTTTAATCACTTTCTCCCAGGCGTTCCTATTTTGGGCTTGTGACTATATATGTAAAAATATAGCCTCACAGCTAGAAGGTCCCGGTTGGTTCCAGCTGGGGACGCTGTGGGCGTGTTCTCTCCTCCATCGCCATCAGAGCTCATACCCTGGGTGGGTTTGGCGAAAGGGCCTTTCTGTGTGGCGTTTGCATGTTCTCCCCATGTCCCCTAGGATAGTTACCCTCAAGAAAAGCATGCAGTAATTCTGGTCTCTATACTGCCTCCCCCTGGTCAGCCTGATGGGGTGCCTGATGGAGTCGAAAGGAACTGGTTGGAATAACGTGTTCCTTCCACGCACTGCGTCCTACTGGGGAAACTCCCCCGTCTAGTCAGGTGATGAGAAGCGGCCCACTCACTCCTCATGCATTGAAGGGAGCATGAACTCAGTTCGGGGCTCTCCCCAGGTTGGCAGAGTGAGAGTAGGGCCCATAATTACAGCTTATAGGCAATTGGCACCGGGTGAACAATGGGTTACAAAAAACATGGGATATATTTTTTTGAAAATAGAAATGTTAAATGTTTCATTATGAGACCATGCCATGTTGTGTCTTGTTTTGTCTTGTCGTATGTTTGTCTTGTTTTTGTTTCAAAACTTGATTCAGGATATGTGGTTTGTAACTGTCAGTGTCACTTCCCTGTTAGTATAGGACTACACAATTTATTTTAATTTTATGCTACCACAATATGTTGCATTATGGTGGTTATGACATTTATGTACATGTTATATTTTTGTTATGTCCCGTATGGGTGTGTCACATATATTGCTATATTATCTGATTTACTGTATACCCTGAAATCTTGAATAAACAAAACTGTGAAAAAATAAATAAATGTTTCATTAGTTTTTGAAATAGAGGATCAAAGACAGGTAGCGCACAATCCGCACATCTCAAAAAGGTTCACTGACACCAACGGAAATAGAGGTACAGTAGCCGCACACGGAAGCTCCCTTTGTAACACGGTCAGCGTATTAGTTAAACACAGAGTAACGTTTGGAGCCATGCTCTTCTTCAGACCGTCTGAACAAAGAGGCATGCAGGGCTCCAAACGTTACACTGTGCGTGTTAACTCATTTGTGTTTGTTCAGCTCAACTGCTTAATGCCAAGTGTGCACTTAATGTAAGTGGCAGCGGTGGCCGAACGGATAGCGGCGCGGTCTTGATACCGGAAGGTTCCTAGTTCGAATCAGCCGTCCGACACGTTAAAAATTACCACCGCTGAAGTGCCCTTGAACAAGGCATTGAACCACTACGATGAAATGTGTTCTATGAGCAGGGCCTGGCTGGAAACAAGTTCTTGAGCTTAGCCCAGATACCCTGGGTAAATATAGTTATCATTTCATTTCATTTACAGTATAGCCTAGTCTAAATGTACACAGTAAAATCATCACAGTCCATTTAAGTCCAAGAATGGAGAAATGGACCCAATGGACCCACCCCGTTAAGAGTGTAACTTTTCACACTGGACTTACTGTAGAAGCGGATAAATTAACTGAGGATTGTACTGTGTATAGACTACTCCCAAACGATCTCATTCTATTCTATTACCTCTATTCCATTCTATAGATAGCAGTAAGTTCTCCATTACAAAACAAAGAGAGAGAGAGAGAGAGAGAGAGAGAGAGAGAGAGAGAGAGAGAGAGAGAGAGAGAGAGAGAGAGAGAGAGAGAGAGAGAGAGAGATAGGGGGGGGGGGGGGGGGGGGCTTGTGTGATGGTATGGTGGGGGAGATAGAGGATAGAGAGAGAGAGAGAGAGAGAGAGAGAGAGAGAGAGAGAGAGAGAGAGAGAGAGAGAGAGAGAGATCCTACTGTAGAAGGAAGACAGTTTTATAAGATGTTCTGTCTTAATGGGAACCACCATGGGTTTATATAATACTCGGAGGAATAAGGCAGAGAGGTAGCGTGCTTCATCTTCTGGCTGTACAGCATGTGTACCGGCAGGTAGTCCGCAGAGGAACGGGGGCACTGTGAAAATCCTCAGAGTTAATTTAGCCCCGACGAGTGCAGGAAGGAAGGGTATGAAATTACGGGTTCATTTAATCCCATTTGTTCCCTCCCATAGTTAAATTAACGCTCAGGATGATTATGGTGGGGACAGACGAGGGGAAATGGGGAGAGTGTTGCTGCGGGCAGGCGTGGTTGCGTATGCGTGTGTGTGTGTGCGTGCGTGCATGTGTGTGAATGTTAGCAGAGGGTTGTTGTAAGTACAGTTAGCAAGAGTCACAATTATGACATAATCGTCTAATCGCAATTATTTGCGATATTTGCAATTATTTTTGCATAATAGTCATAATTGTCTAAATTTGAAATAGCAGAAATAGCAGTACATTTTGATGCCAATACTTTTGCACTTTTCCTCAAGTACAGTTTTGAATTCTGGACTTTCACTTGTAAATGAGTATTTCTATATTGCAGTATTGATACTTTTACTTAACAAAACAATGTGAGTACTTTTTCCACCACTGGTTACAGCGAGCATACAGTATATATATATATATATATATATATATATATATATATATATATAGGGTGTAAATGACCGTGGGGGAGGGGAGACAGAGGATGGACAGTGATGTATGGCTACGGGCCGTGGTACAGCGAGGCGTGCAGGCGCGGGAGGCGCCGGGTTTGATCCCGCGTGTACAGCGTGTTCGGTATTAGGCGGAACAATGTGCCGTAAAGTGACGGGGGAGTCTCAGAGACGCCCACTGCCCGCCCGCCCGCCCGCCCCCCGCTCACCCGCTCTGCGACGGGGGAATGGAGAGAATCACCTTCAGCACATGAGCCTGTCTGGAGTGTGTGTGGGAGTGTGCCTGCTAGTGCATGCGTGTGTGTGTGTGTGTGTGTGTGTGTGTGTGTGTGTGTGTGTGTGTGTGTGTGTGTGTGTGTGTGTGTGTGTGTGTGTGTGTGTGTGTGTGTGCGCGTCTGAGAAAGGGATAGATTCATTAAGAGACGGTTGGACAGAGACAGTAAGAGTTGCAAACAAAGAGAAAGATAATGAGGAAAAGCTGATGCGTGTGTGTGCGCGTGTGCGTGCGTGCGTGCGTGTGTGTGTGCGCGTGTGTGTGAGTGTGTGTGCGTGTGTGTGCGCACGTGTGTGTGCGCACGTGTGTGTGCGTGTGTGTGCGTGTGTGTGTGCGTGTGTGTGCGCGCGTGCGTGCGTGCGTGCATGCGTGCGTGCGTTAGAGAAAGAAAAGAGGGAGGGATTCTATGTGAATCCTAAATGTGGATGAAAACCAAGGTTTTAGGTTTTTAATCAGCCCCATCTGAGCTGTGCATGGGGACTCAGAGAAGCTTTCATGTTGTATTTCTGTCCCTCTGAAACTCTCTCTCCAAGACACACACACACACACACACACATATAAACGAATACACGCAAGCATCCACACAATACAGTACACTCACGCATACACAAACACACACATACACATGAATACACGCACGCATCTACACAATACAGTACACGCACGCACGCACACACACACACGCACACACACACTCACACAACACACACACACACACACACACACACACCAACGAGGTGGCCTCCGATGGCTTCTGTTCTAAATTTACACCCTGCACGAGAACAAGAGGATGAGAGACGAGGAGACGAGGAGAACCAACCTGGGGAAGGAAGGGAAGGAGGAGGCGAGGAGAGAAACAGCAATACAGGAGAAGGAGGTATACAGTAGGAGCCTAGGAGGTATAGGAGATGGAGGGGCACAGAAAGTGGATGTTTGAAGGAGGAGAGAGGGTTGGTCAGGGAGGAGAGGATACATGCAGAGAGAAGATTATAAAATACAAGAATGGTGAGGCGAGAAGAGAAGAGAAGAGAAGAGAAGAGAAGAGAAGAGAAGAGAAGAGAAGAGAAGAGAAGAGAAGAGAAGAGAAGAGAGCTCAATCTGATTTGCACAGTGTAGAGAGACAGAGTGAGAGAGATACAGAGATACTGAGAGAGAGCGAGAGAGAGAGAAGAGAGAGAGAGAGAGAGAGAGAGAGAGAGAGAGAGAGAGAGAGAGAGAGAGAGAGACACAGACACAGAGTGAGAGAGAGACAGAGAGAGAGAGACAGAGAGAGACAGAGAGATACAGAGAGATACAGAGAGAGAGAGAGAGAGAGAGAGAGAGAGAGAGAGAGACAGACAGAGTGAGAGAGAGACAGAGAGATACAGAGAGTGAGAGAGAGAGAGAGAGAGAGAGAGAGAGAGAGAGAGAGAGAGAGAGAGAGAGAGACAGAGAGAGAGAGAGACAGACAGACACAGAGTGAGAGAGAGACAGAGCGATACAGAGAGTGAGCCAGAAGGACACTGGTATATTAGTCAAGGTGTCCAGTCTATGTATCGCCTGCTGTGCAATACCACCCCTCTGATTTACTCTGCTGAGTGACTGATGAGAGGGAGAGAGAGGAGGAGGAACGGAGAGATGAAGGGATGAGAGAGGAGGGAGGTCTCGCAACGAGCGTTTAGGCCAAATTAACGGCACCTCATAAATTAGACTAACAGCCAGACCGGTGGGGCGGGAGAGGAGGGGCCGTGTGTGTGTCACTGTGTGTATGTGTATGTGTGTGTGTGTGTGTGTGTGTGTGTGTGTGTGTGTGTGTGTGTGTGTGTGTGTGTGTGCGTGCGTGCGTGTGTGTGTGTGTGTGCGCAAGTATATATACGTGAACGTGAATGATGGCATGTCACGGCGGGACAATTTGGTGCAAGGAAAACAAATTACCCGCTGATAAAGTAGCGATAACCATCGAACACTCACAGTAACCCAAACAAGCTTCCCCTGATTAACTCGTGTTTGTGTGCTTGTGTCTGAGAGCGTTTTGTCTGTCATGATGCGTGTCCTTATCCCAAACAGTGACTAGACAATATACCGCGCGTTCGGCATGGATTCCAAATGGCCTCTCTTCCCCATATGTGTTATATGTTAATATGTTTCCGTCGCACCACAGCAGGACTCAAACACGGCAAAACAAAATGTATATGTATTCTTTTTTACGATATGAGCAGCGGTACTCAAAGGAACGAGAAAGAACCAGGGCAAAGGAACACGCTACCCCCAGCCACCCCGTTGAGCATAGAATACACTGTGAAGTTGAACATACTAATCTGTTGTAAATAGATAGAATACAATACAATTTGTCTGCACAAAGTAAGGTAGCAGCTACTGGGAGAAAAAGATGAAAGAAAAGAGAGACACTGCTGCTATAAACCAAGATAATAATATTATCTTGGTTTATTATTGATGATTACATTTGACGATTCTCTTCAATCTATATTTTATTCTCTTCTTGCTCACTTTTGCACTCTCTTCCTTTCTTTAATATTTGTATGAAGTTCATCATTATTATTCTACTGTTATTGTGTGCTCGCCTCAGCGAGCACAAACTAGTTATCGACAGTTTATATTTATCTATGCTGTTGCATTGTCTGAAAGAAGCCAAACCAAAGTAAGTTTCACTCTTATGTACACACGACGTAACGACATAAAGCACAACCTTGGAAGACTGGACGAGGAGCCTGTGACGGATGGAGAAGAACAACAATGAGCCACGAACAACATGTACAGTTTAGTATGACACGAACAACATGTACAGTTTAGTATGACATACTCCATGACCTGTCTTTGCTGCAAAAACAACCACCGTTTTTACAGCCATGAACAACATGTACAGTTTAGTATGACATACTCCATGACCTGTCTTTGCTGCAAAAACAACCACCGTTTTTACAGCCATGAACAACATGTACAGTTTAGTATGACATACTAGGAGCCTGTGACGGATGGAGAAGAACAACAATGAGCCATGAACAACATGTACTGTACAGTTTAGTATGACATACTCCATGACCCGTCTTTGCTGCAAAAACAACCACCGTTTTTACAGCCATGAACAACATGTACAGTTTAGTATGACATACTCGATGACCCGTCTTTGCTGCAAAAACAACCACCGTTTTTACAGCAAAGACAGTGTCGCTTGACCCTGGGAAGTCACATATAACTCTCCATGATTCTTTTCTCCTCTCAGTTCACGAGGTCTTTCCAATTATAGCCTTTCCACGCGTGTTCACGTGTGTATCTCCCTGATACAGTTAAAGACGCCTCAATTGAGTTTGGGAACTGCCAGTTAGACGGCTCATCCTACAGAGACTCGCCAGCTCTGTAAAGGAGTGCATTAGGCTCTGCTGCTGCTGACTGCAGCATGATTACAGTGGTAGTTGACTGAGTGAGATACCAACACACAGAACGACCACCCATCCCCCCCCGACACACACACACACACACACACACACACACACACACACACACACACACACACACACACACACACACACACACACACACACACACACACACACACACACACACACACACACACACACACACACACACACACACACACACACGCGCACACCCCCCCCCCCACCCACCAGTGTAGAGTTGATGCTAGTAGTGATTAAAGTGCTGCTGCACTGAGCGTGTCACCTGGGCGTTACTGTATCTTAAATCAGGACAGTGCCTCTCAGATTGGGTATTGACTGGCCTGGAGAAGTCTCCATCCATCACGCTGAGAAACGATAGCACAGCAGCAGCCGTTCCTGATGTAACCATATACAGCCCGAGCAGCCGGCTGGCTGGATGGGGTGACGCAGGGTTAGGGTTATCGCCTCCTCCTGTAATTTATACAGCGTGGCGAGGCGGGAGCAGAGAGAACACACACCATGCCGAGGCAGATGTGGAGTGACAGGCAACTTGAGGCAAGACGACTGCCTGGGAGATACAGCCATGCTGCATGCCGGCGCATATAACAGGAGCGGAGACGCGCCTCTGACAAACACACAGTGACAGACACATATGCCCACGCGCCGCGCGCTGCACTTTATACCGGGAGACGAGGCCTTTTCTCTGCCGTCTCCTGTCACCTATACACGGTGGAATTATGTTCTGTGTCGATGGGGGGGGGGGGGGTCATTGCATTGTCTACTCAGGCTTTCGTGAACACCCCAGACAGTTTTGAAGTTGCTCGCTTCAGTATTTAGATATTTGATATCATTTTTTGCCGCCCCCCAGTGACCCCATTCCTATACAAGCCCATTGTAACTTCAAAACTACATTTTTACAATGTTAGATTGATTGAAAACACCTGTCCTTGGTTTGGTTCTGGTGACTGACATTGTCCTCCTAATACGTGTACGTGAGCAGGCCGTGTTTTTTTGTTTCGTTTTTTTCTTTAGTTTTTGAAAATGAAAATAATTAAGGAAAATAATAAAAGAATGATAATAATAATTTTTAAAAAAGTAATTGAAAGAACATGGCCGCGCCACCCCTCACGTACTAGGAGGACAACATCTAGAACCAAGGACGGGTGTTTTCAATGACATGGTTAAAATGGAGTTTGAAGTTATGGGTTTATAGGAAGGGGCGGGGCAGCTAAAATGTATATTACATATCAAAATACGGAATCAAGCAACTTAATAAACTGTCCGGGGTGTTAACATAAGCTTGAGTAGACGATAAAATGACCAAAAACTATTTTTTTAAGTGAAATATTCCTCCCTAAGTAATATTAACACCAGATTTGTTTAACACAATGCACTCTCTCGCACATCATTGTTTTTACTATCTCCCCGTCCCCCCCCCTCTCTCTCTCTCTCTCTCTGCCACGCGTGTGCCCGCATGGCACGCATACACAAACACACACACACACACACACGCACACACGTACACACGCACACACGCACACATACAACTCCGTCTTGAGGCGCCGAACAGCGTCTTTTGACTGTGTGCCTAATGATAATAAATGAGCCATCATGGGTGGGGAGGGAGGCACTAAGTCATCCTCTTCATCGACAGGAGGAAGACTGGGAGCCCCAAGGTCACCCCACTGTCAGCATCACTCTCCCTAACGACTGCTCTCTATCTTGTGTGCCGTGCACTCACTCACTCACTCACGCACGCACTTACACACACACACACAGACGGACGGACGGACAAGACACACACATATCCACAGCATGAATACAGACATATCAATTTACACACGCACACGCACACACACACGCACACACACACACACACACACACATACACACACACACACACACACGCACACACACACACACTTGAGTGAGCCCACCCAGGATATGTGGGTTTGGATGCTCAACTACCACCCTCCCTCATTGTACGCCCTGTACATCATGTACACAGCGTACAGCGAATGCCAGCGTTCGCACACCGAAAATAGCCAGTCTCTCAGCGTGAGCTTGTAGATCGGTATTTTCGGTGCGCCACATGATGTATGACGTCCAAGAATATAACAGGTACTAGTATGTGATGACACACCGTCAGTTGAGAGAGAAGCAGCATGTCGTGGAATGTGACTCCGTTTTGGACCAAGAGCAGTGGTGGTTACTTGATTTTACTGTCAATATAAGGGTGCGATTTTTGTTTGGGTTCGTTCTCTGAATAATTCTTAAATTAATGTGTAATTACTTGAATTAATTTACTTAATTGTAGTAAATGATGGATAAAATACTTTTCAGTACTACATACTATATTCATTTACATACTGTATACTTATGACTATACAGTCCATCATAGTATGTAGGCTTTCCTCATCATTTTCTCATCATCGATGAGAGTTAAATTATTGTTAAATAGCCTTATCTGCAATAATTAATTTACACAATTAGAGAATGTAGAATATTTGTTATTTTGATCAACGTTTGCCTGTTATCTCTCCTGTGGTACCACATCAATTCAGCATGGAATTGTGGACGAAATCGTATCCACCGATAACAAAATATGAATTGGGTGTGAGAGGCTATAATATCATCATGGTGGTCCGTGGCTCAAATGTCTAATAAATAATGGAATGATATGAAAAGGGAATACCATTGATATAGCACTAGCATCGTGCCTGACACTCTGCACTCTAATTACACCCAATGGGCTCTATGCACACTCACCATTTTGGAAAGAACTTGGGCCACTTCCCTACTTCCCTCACAGGTGTTACCGATGATACTAATGAAGGCTCTGTTCTATTCTGGTCAAACAGAGTCAGGGTGCTGCTATTGTGCATGTTGGCTCACTGGAAACACTCTGCTACACCAGTGGGTCTCAAAGTGGCCTTGAGTGGGTTCCAAATGGCCCCGTACGGGTGTGTAACTCTGAGAGTGCACAAATGGAACCAAGTGGACCCGTAACTCAGAGTTATGGGGGTCCTTGAACTTAAAAAGTTTCAGAACCACTCCACACTAAATGGAACAGAGCCTTAATTAGTGTCATGGGTAACGCCTGTGAAGTAGGGAAGCAGCCCGGAAGTCGGAAGAGTTATTCTGTGTGCATAAGCCCATTTTGTCAGACATATAATTAATTATCAAAGGCTTGCTTTTTGGTCAGTATTATGTGTTTGTTTTTTCTACTATTCTGTTTTCTCCCGTTTGTTGGAATATTGGCAGAGGAACTGTGTACATTTGATCCCTCACTGTGATGTCAGACCAACACACAGGGAACAAACAAACATTTCTGGCTATCCAGCCAAAGTGGCTGAAAGATTGTTTTTTAAAACCACCAGCCAGGCAGATTTTCTTACCATCTCAAACTTATAAAGAAGTGTAAGCAGACACTTCAAACAACACGCTTTAAACGTATTTAAAAGTATCACTTGTTGGTGCAGAATCATAAACAGATAACAGAAGCTGTTTTGGTGGTGCTGCACGATTCATCTAAACAAGATCGTGATCTGGATTCAGACACCTATGCCAGTGGTTCCCAAAGTGGGGAACCACTGGCTGAGGGAGTTCCAGGGGGTCCTTTAAGGCACTTTATTGTCCGTCGGACAGTATAAATGTGACACTTTGCTTTGTTTACAACATTTTCAACGCTGACGAAGGCCCTTGGCTGAAACGCGTTCGTTGTGATACTGCTATTTTTCAATAGCTAAAGCATAACATAATGCTAACACCAAAAGGGGTTCCCGCCCAAAATGGGTTAAAGCCACAGTGCACAGTAGTTGGCTGCGGGTGCCACATTTTTATATAGAAATGTTCAGCAACTACAGACAATAAATATTTTCATGGAGCAAAATTGATAAATTATAATCGTGTCATAATCGTGATCTCAATTCTTGGTGCAGAACAATTTATTGGTATGAAATGTCAGATTCAGATCATGTCATTTTCAAATGATCGGAATCGGATCGGCATCAAAAAGACTTGATAGGGACAACCCTAGTATCCATATTATATCCATATCATGATATTAGACTGGATATTGTCTGTGATTTGGGATATTGTACTATTGTGATATGGCAAGTGTTCTATAAAAATATAAATATCGGATCAGGAAAAATTGGTATCGGCAGATACTCTGAATCGGATCGCGAGCAAAAAGAAACATGATCGGGAAATCCCTAATTGGCAGTGTTCATTGCAACCGCAAGTCGCATTTACTATGAAAACTTCCATTTCCCGTCAGTCAATCCGTCACCCCACACCTCCATATATGGTCACATATCGTGACATCACGTCTAGTCACCCACGTCTTCATATATGGTCACATATCGTGACATCACGTCTAGTCACCCACGTCACCATATATGGTCACGCATTGTGACATCACGTCTCCATTATATGATCGCGCATATGTCAGTCTGACATCATCTAACTCTCTACACTCAAGACAGAGTAATACAGTAAGAGTGGCGACACTAGCGTTGACTCCCATTGTAACAATGGAATGCTCATTCTATCTCAATGGGATAGTTCCAGACATAGGAGCAATGTTTGGAACTATAGCCCATAGGCACCCGCTTTGCGGCGAGATCAAAGCGTGTCGCTACGCTCCTACTCTACACTCTGACTCAAGACACGCTATATGGCCATGAACCCTGGCCATGGCCAGGGTTCATGGCCATACCTGTTTTTCATTGTGCATTTTTTGGTCAAAGTTGATCCCATGCCAAAGCGACAGCACTCGCCCAGCAGTCTGCCGCCACCCAAGCGGATGCGTGCACACGCCAATCTGCCCCAGCAGCGTGACCTCCACACTCTCACGGAGGAGATTGCCGACGAGTGGCGCTGCCGTCTGACCAGGGAACGCCAGCGGCGCCACCGCCGCCTGAACAGAGAGCAGCAGCGGCGCCACCGCCAGAGTCTCACAGAGGACGCCGTCACGCGCCACCGCCAGAGTCTCACGGAGGACGCTGTCACGTGCCACCGCCGCCTGAACAGAGAGCAGCAGCGGCGCCACCGCCAGAGTCTCAAGCACCAGCTCTGTTGTTTCAGCGCAACCTCACCCTTTAGAGCGAGGTCGCTTCTCAACCCTCGTCGTCTTACTGGTATGGTTCCCTGCCAACACAGTTATAGAGCACCGAAGTCTGACGCCAATATCGCTAGAGGGAGCTAAGTCCACGGGTTCGTGAATTTATTTATTTGTATTCTACTCCCCATAGGGGAATTAATATAAGAACTGTGTTTGAAAAATAATCAAATCATCCCGGCCAGACTGAGAGTAGCCTCGGAAACCCAGACGTTTTTAGACTGAGAGAAAACGCTAGTGTTACTGCTGCCGAATTCAAATTTGAGAAAGACAGTTCTTCTAGCCAGGAGACATGCTGAATAAGTCAAAAATGTAAAAATAAATGACATATGAACATAACTACAGTGGAGGATACAACTCAATCTGTTCAACCACTTTCACCCTATTATACACTAGATATTTGAAAATAGCCGATTTACAAGCCCATAATGCGTTGTGGTCTTCTAGATTAACAAAAACTAAATCTGAAGGGTGTCCACAGCCTGCAATTACATATAAATTGCTATGAAAATTTGGTTTGAGAACCACTGGTGCACAAGATGCATTTTAAGCACAGAAGAATCTCCAAGTCAGAGAAAGTTCAGCACTGAAGTTGAGTGACACATTGAACTAAGAGTTGTCAAAAAAAAGATGCAGGGAAATAAACATTCAAATAGATTCAGTTGCATCTTCTTCACACACTACGAAAATTCACATGTACACTATGTGCAAGCACACACAAAAGCATGTGTGCGTGCACGCACGCACGCACACACGCACACACACACACACACACACACACACACACACACACACACACACACACACACACACACACACACAAACACATATATAATATAAATTATATAGTCAGGTAGCAAGTTTAGACTGGATTTAGAGAAAGCTCATTTGCACCACGTTGAAATGCAGATCTCAATTAAAAAGAAACACGTTGAGGTGCAATGGGGGAGGGGTGGGCGTAAATGGAGGAGGTGCGAAGCAGGGAGTGTGTGAGAGCACAAGAGTAGGCCTAACAGAATAGGAGGGCTGATGAGCTCTACCGGGTTTGGTGAGGAGTGTGTGGGGAGGGGGGGTTAGAGAAGGATGGTGAGAGGGAGAGGTAGAGAGAGGAAAAACAAAGACAAGAAACGAGAGAGAGAGACAAAAGAAATGAGAGGGAGAAATGGGAGGGAGACAGAGAGAGAGAGAGGGAGAGAGAGAGAGAGAGAGAGAGAGACACACACACACACACACATACACACACACAACACACACACACACACACAGAGTGCTGCATGCGCATGTATTTTCATCTTTTTCTCCTGGAAAAAAACATCTCATTTTAGGATGAATCAGATTTAGAAAGGGCGTTATGGGGTTGAGGCGCGAGCTAAAATCCTAACTAACTTCAACATCGTTATCACCAGCTCTGAGGAGTTGCCAGCACACCGGGGTTCTCTCAGCTTCTGTGTGTGTGCGTGCGTGCGTGCGCACACGTGCGTGCGTGTGTGTAGTACGTATGCATGTACGTGCATGAACGTCTGTCTGTGCATGTATGTGTGCGTGCGTGCGTCAGTGCTCATGTACACGTGTGCTTGGCGCCGTGTCACAGAGAAGGCATATAGGTACAGTATGTGACAGCGCTCAACAGAGCTGACTTGTGACGGTAAGTGTGACTTTTAAGTCAGCTTCAATGTGCTTGTTGAGATGCATGTTGTTTGCTGATAAGACCATAGGAAGAACGTTTGCGGAGTTGATTGTCATGTTGAACATGCATGACTTTGACTTTGTAAACAAAAGGGAGCCTGCATATTGCATAACTAAACTTTTGGTGCGTACTGAATATGCACAAGGGCATACTGTAGTGCACACAATGTAGTAGGTGTGTTTCTACAGGAACAAGTGGTTGCCTCTTGTAATACATTTTGCCAGATTTTATATAAGTGGGGGGTGCTGATGATTATGATTACATCATAATTAAGGTATAATAGAAACCCCCTTAGACCACACAGATTATTATGGCACCATAATATGACATCATGACATAACGATGGAAAACCCCATAGACCCACATGACGTCAGAAGTTACTCTAGAAAAATACTGTACAATAAACCACACTAATTAACTTGTAACGCCTGTAAGAGCCATCATGACCTAATGTTTCCTGATTGACAATGTCACCGCAGATTGGTCAATGTCAAGGCCAGCCCAGGTATTTAACCAGGCTGCTAATCAGGCACAGGTGTTGCCAGTGGCAGACGGCAGAGGCTAACAGTTTTCCACTGTGTTCAGGAGGGCTGGTCACCTGTGTTTGTTACTGTTTCTTTATTGTTTTGTTGTTGTATGTATGTATGTTGTATAGGAAAATTACTGCAGGAAAATAAAGCAAAGTTAAACTCAGCGGACATGTTTGGGAGATCAGTTTGTACCGGCACACATAAGAACTTCCACCTGGCCGTCGGCAACCAGAAGTGCCATTAAGTATAGGACTTTAGGCACTACAATAACGCCGTAGCTCGCCTGTGAATCTCTGATGTCATATCTCTGACCAAATGGAGTTCCACACTGCACAAAGCCTTATCGGTGGATCAGCATGGTGGATATTGAGATTATGAATTTACAAAACAATGGGTGGAAAAAAAGAAACACACAAAGAGAATTCAAACATCTTCAGGGAATGACTTCCATGGCCTGCTGGGCTGGCAACGTGCACGAGAAATGTGCTGCTGATCGGTGTAGTGGTTTGCTAGTCATGGACTGACAGTGTACAGACAAAGTGCATGTGCTACATAGAGACGAATTCTCTAGAAAGATCCTTAGTTCCCAACCTTTTTATACTGAAGTCAAGGGTGTCATACAGTAGGTATTTTTGACCTAAATGGAACACAAGCAACAGCCAATAGACTTTCATATAGGTGAAACAGAGTTGGCCAATCACAGCGGGGCTTTTCTAACTGGCCTTGCAAACGGGGAGCGAGGAACGCACACGTTGTTGCCTGGATCAACGACAGGTCTGCTACAGGTCTGCTGAAGAGGGGCGCGACAACGCAAGCGTAAAATAAATGCTAAACCGAATCCACGTCTGGTGAGTCGCGGGCGTGTGCACGAAACGAGCACGCTCGCAACAAATCCACGGGACCGCGCTCACGTAAATACGCTTGCGTTGTCGCACCGCGACTTCTCCGAGCAAAAACGCAGGTCTCATTGAAAATGAACTATAGGTGCGTTTTATCGGTCCCCGTTTGCAAGGCCCTTAACGCATCACGGACATCCAAGCGGAAAAAACTACAAAAACAGCCAGTCAAGTGGAGGGGATGACATCACAGATCTGTGAGAGTGGGGGTGTTGTACTCACCATATATGGGTGTGACGCCCATGACTGAAGTACCACCTCAGAAAATATTTGGCTCTCCAGGCAAGTACCACTTGGGGCGTGGTAGACACACACACACACACACACACACACACACACACACACGCACACACACACACACACACACACATGCACACCCCTCACACCTTTAAACAAAAATCGTACTCTAAAACAAACTGCCACAAAATGTCAGTACTCTAAACAAACATTAGACTTGGCTGCCATATGACGTCATTTCTGAAAGCCAGACGTTGGAGGGGCTAGCGCCCCAAAAAAAGTTCAAAATAGTCTAACTTGGTTATGTTTGTTTTGCAATTTTTCTGTCATAACACAGACCATGGCATTCATATGCTCACGTGTCACAATATTGTATTTGGAAAAAGAAAAGAAAAGAAAGAATGGAAAGAAATAGCCTAACTAACTAAATCTGGGTTGGCTTTGTATTCCACCACCATGTCTCACAGTCCGTCATGTTCTCAAGAACGATGTCGCCATCACAGAATCTTCTCAACAACACCAAGAACATCTCAACCCCACATTACGTTCATCTTCATGCATTCCTTTTGTTTTCTGCAGGCAAATGGATTAAACGTGTACAGTGCTTGTGATGACACCACCGGTACCATCAGCAGCAGCAGTAGCAGCTGCAGAGACATCGCTGGCATCATCAATATCTTCATCATCAGCATGATCCCCATAATCACTATCATCATTATCATCATCATCATCATCATCGTCATCATGTCAGCTCATCACCGGAATACATCATCTGATTATCAACACCTGATGGAAAGCGTCTCAGTGTGATTGTTTCACTGCAGGACACTCTCAAATCACCGGTCTTAATTCACCTCTGAGTGTAAAAAAAACAGGTCCCAAATACAGGTCCACTTGGTTAAATTACTGTATGTACTATTCCCTGAGTTAAACGAATGCTGAGGATTTTACTGTGCCGTGGCTAAAAATAGGTGCAAATTGGGAGACTTGCAAAACATTTACAAAGACACACACATCCAAAAGATAAAATATCAGTTGTATGCTGAACACAGAGTATCCACGGGCACACACTGTCATGCTCCCATGGAGATGTATTATTTTACCACCAAAGGTGATGTTTTGAGCGTCTAGGGCCGAGGCCAGAGCCAGACGCTTGAAACGTCACCTCTGGTGGTCCATTTTTTCGGCTTTCACGAATTGGGAGACTCACACGACACCTCCAGCCAGGTTCAAAATCCACAGTTAAGTCCCTGGTGTGAGTGTATGTGAAACTACACTGCCACTGACTTGACACACAGTTAGTGGTGGCGGTGGCTCAGGGGTAGAGTGGCCGGGTGGCAACCGCAAGGTTGCCAGTTCGAACCCGGGCTCCTTGAGCTCCTTGAGCAAGACACTGAACCCCTAATTGCTCCTGATGTGCTGGTTTGTGCCTTGCATGGTTTCTGCCGCCATCGGTGTATGAATATGTGTGTGAATGGGTGAATGTATTAATGCACAATCAATGTAAAGTGCCTTGGATAAAGGTGCTATATAAATGCACCATTTAGTGATTTGAATGTATTTGGCCCCCATTTGAAAAGGTTTTGTGCCAGGGACACAGAAGAGAAGAATATGTTTTCAATTATTTAAAAATTTCCAGTAGCCTACTTTTTTTTTTTAAATAGCAGATTTATAAAGCCCTGAATGAAGTGACATGCTTTGAGCTTGTAGATCTGCTGTTTTTGAATAGCCAACATGGATAAAGTGATAAAATGATTGTGACGCTATATTAACTACTTTTCCTGGGGACCCCCTGGAATCCCCCAAGGACCCCTGGGGGTCCCCAGACCTTTGAGAACCATTGGCCTATCTATGGGACTGTTGCACGTATCTGAACCGGGATTATAATATGATAATAATATCCCATAATATATAATTATCCCAGACTTCCTCTTCTTTATTCATCAAGTTCTGTGCAAGGTGTGCATGGATTGTTTTGTTGGCTACCTTGCTGTGGGGAATGAAATGAGGCCAGAATGACCACAATAAGAGGGCATTTCAAATAGAAATAGGCACAAATTAAAGGTATCATTCACAGGAAAACAATGCACACGCATCAGTGTCTGGTTTTCCTCTTATTTCACCTAATTCATGAGCTGACATTATTCCTCAGCAAGTCAGGGGGTCTCGTATTGCAAATCCTCTTACGCTCTTTTGTTGTAAGCAATCGTGTCAAAGCTGAAATAAGCAGCAGTCTGCTTATTGTTTCACGCACAGTACAATCCCCTGTGTTAAAAGTTATCCATTTGTAACTCTGAGAGTGTGCAAAATGTAACCAAATGAACCCGTAAGGGGGTCCCAAGAGTTAAGTGAGCCCTCTGAGTTTTACAGTGCATAAACACACTGTGTATCAGTGACTGAGAGCCCTGACAAAATATAATGCTGAAAGAAAAAAACTGCTTACATGGGTATTCCTCTCTTGTCCTCCAATACTTTGGAGTTAGCATAATCCACCCTATTCTTCTGTCTTGCGTTTGCTCTTATTCTTTCACTGCTGCATGCATGCGCACACGCGAACATGATCTGAGTGAAGTCAAATATATTCGCACACACGCGCAAACACACAGCTCCTGAATAAATGCTTTCATACTGCCATAATAATTATGTAGGCTACTATACAGTACACCTCGTACCTGGAGTCGGACGGACAATAAAACACGTTGGCAAACTACTTTACACAATGTCCATGGGCGTTTTGTCATATCCTCACTGTCTTTATGGGCCCTCAATCTGCCCTTGATGACAGCCCTTAGGAGCCTTTAAGAGTCCCTCTGTTGTGCACAGGCTGACAGATAGACTTGTCAGTACATTAAACGGGACTCTATTAGTGGCAAATGGTGGCACATAACCAAACAGCAACTCTGGACAGCCAGTGTGTCTATGTGGGAGGGTGGTGGTGGTGATGCTAACGGATGGTGAGTGGGAGAGTAATGTTTTATGTTGGGAGGAACTGTGATATCACCATTTATAGACAGACTTAATTGATAAACAGGACAATAAAGGCAAGCAAATGGGCCCATAAATGTCTGCCTAACGCAGTATAGCAGGGGCGTCATCATCAGACCGCTATAACGAGGATAATGGGACTGCCAATAATGGCATATTAAGTATGCGATAACAGAGACTGTAATAGGTTTGAACTATTATTGAACTGTATAACACAATGTCATCATTATGGGGAAATAAAAGGACGAGTTAGAATGATTCTCATAAAGAGGGGAAAGCTTGGAGTCGTTCCCCTGAGGGCTTCATCAACAGCTCTCTCTCTCTCTCACACACACACACACACACACACACACACACACTCTCTCTCTCTCTCTCTCTCTCTCTCTCACACACACACACACACACACACACACCCCTCCGCTAATCTCCGCCAAAGTCCCTCGCTCCTCTCCTCTCATCTCTCCTTGATGAGAAAAGAATACTGATAGTTTGGGGAGAACTGAACTGAATTCACTTAAAGCGGGGGAAATAAAACCATAGCCGTATAAACTTCATTATCACAGTTATTTCAAAGAGAATGGAAGGAATACGTCGGACGAACACTGCTGCCTGCCTGCCTGTACAGTACGTGTACACACACAGCTGAGCGTGGGAAACTATACCGTAGCCTACTAATCACATGGAATAACCTACAGCTGTGCAGCGCAGGTGATCAATTAGCCTACGCCCATAGGCTCACTGGGCAGATGAGAAGAGAAAAAACTAACACTTAATAGACACACACACGCGCGCGCGCACAAACACGCGCACACACACACACACGATACAAATAAAGTGCAAACATTTTCGTGCTGCTGCTGCAAACCCCGGCGCGCGCGCTATAGTCTATCATTCATTAATAATAAATGTGCACGTTAAACTCACGGGAATGGAGTGGTAAAAGCTCGGTGTATGGAGAATCCCGCGGAGTTTCCCTTATCTTTCTTCACCCAAGTTGGAGACAGCTCTTAACGGTCAGATTATACGCTCCCTCCCAGTCCACAGTCCCGCCGTGCGCCGACCGACCGAGTCGAGGACCCGAATGAACTGAAAGAGAGAAAAGGTAGCACACACACACACACGCACTACGTCAGGCTCTCTTACATCCAATCGAGGTCACCTCCTTCCCTCACACCCCCCCAAAAAAGTGACTGCATAAGTGCATATAAATAATAAACATCTCGTTTGTTCATCATATTGCCCGGATCCGAGGCATGTGTGAGCAGAGCAGCGCCCGGCCGGCCGTACCTGTGCTTTGTTTGAGATGGGATGAGCCGTTTGAGAGGGCTGCTACTAGGGACCATCCAGGCAACACACACATACACATACACACACACACACGCAGCGAGCCTCCTCTCTCCCGAGCGGCTGTCAAATTTGACTTCAAACTGCTGCTGACGATGCGCGCCGAGATAAGCTCCGGGAGAGAGAGAGAGAGAGAGAGAGAGAGAGAGAGAGAGAGAGAGAGGAGGGGGGGACGGGGACGAGAGAGAGATGGGGAAAGAGAGAGAGAGGGGGGTGGAGAGAGAGTGGTTGAGGAGAGAGAGATATGGTGAGAGAGACAGAGAGAGAGAGTCTAGATTAGGTGATATAGCAAGACTTATTAAGTGGGCTGTGACATTCAAGTTATTATCCAAAACATCCTGAATCAATGCTTTTTAGATAGCTGATAGAGGCTATGCATTACAGGGCAGTAAAGTGCATCATGGTCAAATAAGCTTATAAGGCCCTCAGTCAGAACTTTAGAACCTCTACTAGCTACTGCAGGTTTATAGGCTATGCATAACCCATGCCTATTTAAAAAAAAACACACACACACACACACACACACACTCTTGTGAAGTGAGGGTCGCTCTTATCATGCATCAATCATACATCACATTCCGTGTTCAGCCAATCAAATAATTTCCGTGGTACAAACACACAGACACACAAAGCTGTGCATAGGAGAGGCTAGCACCCCTCAAAAATACTGGAGCTTTCTTCCATTTCTCCCAAATTATGGAACACCGTCCAATGTCCATACCTAAAGAGATTAGAGCGGCAGGCTCGGTTTAAATCTTTAAACAAAACTTAAAAACACAAAACACCTAGTCTATAACACAGCAATCTTATTTCATTTAACATTCAACTTTGTCGTTGACTGTGCAAACAGAAGAACCTCACCTAATACAGCAGGTGGTGTGGTCAGTGGAGTTCATCATGGGAGGCTAGCTGCCATGCCATTCCATTGTGGTGGAAATTGAATAATGGAAGCTTACGGGTACATTCGGTTCCATTTGTACACTCTGAGTTAAGGGGGTGCAAGCCCGCACTAGTAGTTGGGCTCGCACTATGCCATAGTGTCGTATTATAAGTAAATAGTTGTCATATTCAGAAGAAAACCTTCAGACACTCAGTAATTGTGTCATGATCAAAATAAGAACATTACAATGGTGTGTAAAATAGAAAATCAAGAATTTGCTATGGACAAGAGTCAAGACACATTTGTCCGCGTACGGACATATTGATTTCCCGTCCAGGATCCTGTACGAGAAGAAGTGTGTGTTGTCAAAGTTGACGGTCGGCCCAGGCGGTTAGCTCAACCGTCTGGGCACCTAGGCTGCTGAGCCAGCCTGACGGTCGGCCCAGGCGGTTAGCTCAACCGTCTGGGCACCTAGGCTGCTGAGCCAGCCTGACGGTCGGCCCAGGCGGTTAGCTCAACCGTCTGGGCACCTAGGCTGCTGAGCCAGCCTGACGGTCGGCCCAGGCGGTTAGCTCAACCGTCTGGGCACCTAGGCTGCTGAGCCAGCCTGACGGCGTGCCGTGGGCTCGACTCCCGATCCCGACAGCCTTTGCCGCCTTCCCCCCATTTCCTGTCAGACTATACTTTCATCCTATCAATAAAAGGCAGAAAAAGCCCCAAAACAATATCTTAAAAAAAAAAAAGTTGCCGGTGTCATCCACACCCAGGACATGTACCACATACCGGCCCAGCCACAAACTGTTCACACCCGACACCCCTACACCACCAGATTTGTGAACAGCTTCCACCGGGCAGGGCAGGGCAGGGCAGGGCAGGCTACCATCAGACTGCTGATCAAGGCCTGAGCACCGCCTGTCACCAGGCTGGCCCGTCAACTGGAACACTTGAAACTTTGACTGGTCTTCCTCCCTTCATGCGTGGATGTTCATCCTCTGTGTGGACTTTGCTTTCCCTATGGACCTGCCAAGCCGTGTGTGGATGTGTGGTTTCTGCTGTGTGTGTGTGTGTGTGTGTGTGTGTGTGTGTGTGTGTGTGTGTGTGTGTGTGTGTGTGTGTGTGTGTGTGTGTGTGTGTGTGTGTGTGTGTGTGTGTGCGTGCGTGCGTGCGTGCGTGCGTGCGTGCGTGCGTGCGTGCGTGCGTGCGTGCGTGCGTGCGTGCGTGCGTGCGTGCGTGCGTGCGTGCGTGCGTGCGTGCGTGCGTTGCATTTTTATATTATTGTACAGCTTAAATAAATACTTTGCTGCTGGTCTTATATTATGCGTATGTGCTTATTTCAAGTAAATTTTTTCCATGCTCTTCCTGTCCCCCTGTCCTTCTTCTTTTCCCCTTTCTGGAAAACAACAAAAAATCATGAAGAAAAAAAAGAGACAACAACACCCATTATTTTAGTTAATACACCTGCAAACCAGTGATGTGACAACAAAGATGATTCTGATTTTTGTGCTTTACTTAATTGTATACATTTTCATTTAAAGTTTCTTCTTGTTTTGTTTTAATTCAAACTCAAAGCACTTTGTTTTCTTGTTTGGAAAGGTTTTCTGTTTATTTTTATCTCCTTGATGCAAAGCACTCTGATGTTCTTGTTTGCTTCCTTCTATATTTCCTGGCATGTTTTATATGGAAGGTGCTATACAAATAAAGTTTATTAATTAACAAGATGAAGTAGATGGGGTGCAGGCCAGGGGAATCTCCGGCTGTTAGCTGGGAACTGGAGTGGAGAACATGCTGGTAGCTGGATTCATCTTGTTCTCAGCATTTTCTCAGGAGGAGAAAAGCCTGGTAGAACGTATCGGGTGGATTAATTCGTCCTATGTTCTTCCCCCCGAAGCGGTGTTTTTCCTTCTTGCTTGCCCAGGAAAGGAAACTTCCTTGGGTGGTATTTACAGTAAAGGTCTCCTCACACCGGGCGCGAATCGGATGCGAATTCGGATTTTTAGCTGCGTTTCTCCATCGGTTTTCCGAAAAACGCGGCCGGTGTGCAACCACCTTTAGACAATCTCAATTGCAGGTCTGGCCCAGCGTGGCGGGGAACCACAGCGGAGATTCGGGTCAGTACGGGAACCAGACCAGAGGCTCAGCCTGGTAGCTGGAAACCACAGCACAGGCTGCATTGTAACCAGCACCTTCTGCTGAGGCAGGGTATAGGCAGGTGGAGTGGGGTTTAAGGATGCCAATAGGGGGTGGGGGCATACGTTAGTCCGACATACCAATAGTCTGACATACAGTACGTGGCCGGTTAAGACTCGCCCGTGGCTCTGACATCGATCCCGGGCCGGGTCATAGCAAAGACTGTAAAAATGTGACCCAATCCCTCCCTGCATGGCACTCAGCATCAATGGGTTGGATTGGGGGGGTCAAATCAACTAATCAGCATGTGTGACAAATCGTACGACTTTTAGCACCGACATGCATTGCCGGTTAAAACATGTGTGGCTGGTTAATACTCACCCGTGGCTTCGATATGCGTTGCCGGGTAAAACACATGCGTGGTCGGTTAATACTTACCCATGGCTTCGGCATGCGTTGCCGGTTAAAACACATGTGTGGCCGGTTAATACTCACCCATGGCTTCGACATGCGTTGCCGGTTAAAACACATGCGTGGCCGGTTAATACTCACCCATGGCTTCGACATGCGTTGCCGGTTAAAACACATGCGTGGCCGGTTAATACTCACCCATGGCTTCGACATGCATTGCCGGTTAAGACACATGCGTGGCTGGCTGGTTAAAGGCTCATACATAGTCTGGATTTTCGGTGGTTAGGTGACCACCGAACTACAACATGACGTCACGAGCCGCGGTGAAGAGCAAACCACCGCCACCGCTTCAGCCCTTCTCTCTGTTTTTACTCACCACCGCTCAACGTTATTTCAGCTCCGGTGGTCAACTCACCACCGGAGCGGTGGCCACCTCACCACCGAAAATCCAGACTATGAATAGGCCTTAAGACTCACCCGTGGCTTCCACGTGCGGTTAGGGTTAGGTTAGGGTTTGGGAGGTAGGCCAGGTTGTCGGACTATTGCGTGTCGGACTGTTAGTACGTCGGACCAAAGATATGCACCCGCCAATAGGGCAGCGGAGCAGGGCTGACGGGCCAAGGGACTACAGACAGGAACCAGGTTCAGAGCAGATGGCATGAGCAGAGGCTACGAACTGGCAGCATGGAAGTGGCAGGGCTAAGTATATGTAGATGTCTTGATTATGGAACGGGCTGCAGCTGGTGGGGCTCTACTCTGACTTCAGAGCACCTGTCTCCGAGCACGCATGCACACACACACACACACACACACACACACACACACACACACACACACACACACACACACACACACACACACACACACACACACACACACACACACACACACACACACACACACACAGGGAGAGAGCCTCTGAGGGAGTGGCAGCAGGTTATACTTAGTGGTGCCCCTGTGTTGAACTCCGAAAATAGCTGATATACAAGCTCACAACACATAGGCATACTGTAGCATAACAGCGTGACGTGTTGTGTGAGCTTGTGGATCTGCTATTTTCGGTGCAGGTCACCGACCAGGTACTGTATAAATCAGGCATTATGGATGCCGGGAAGTAGAGCTCGTGCCGCAGGTGATGTCGCAGGATCTCAGGTGCAAAAATAACAGGATTGCTTAGAGCAGGTGGAATCATGAACCGCACATTAATTTTGTGAAAATCAATCTTTGTGTACGGTATATGAACCTGGAGTCTACAGTACGTGTCCATTTAAGATGAATCTTTCTTCATCCCTTTTAGTTATCATTTCCGGTAGTTAATTGTGGCCCTGGGTATTGCTGACATTGTACAGAAACTGATGCCTCTGTGTATTTAATTGGTCCTGGTCCGGCTGTGTAAAAGCGATTCCAGTTAGAAAATGCTGCATGTCTGCATTTACCAAAAGAGCCTCTCTACCAGTCCCACCTTTTCTTTGTCACAACTATTCACTCTCTGCACCAACCAAGTTATAACAACACCGCCGCATAAGGTCAGATGGAAGTACTGATTGAGTGAACATGACGAAGACACCCAGGAGAGGAGGAGACTAGATGGATGGGTACAGAAAGGGCGAGGGTCAGGGAGAGATGTTCGTCTCTCCAAGTCAGCCTCCCTGTCCCTCAAAAGAACAGAATAGTTCCAAGTGCTGAATCCATTCTTTTGGTGATATCTCACTCCTCCTGAGTCACCACTTCATCTGTCCACCTACAGTACCCTCAGCACCCATTCACAATCTCTCCCTGTCTCCTCTCGTCCACGCTTTCTCTCTCGTCTCTCTCTCTCTCTCTTTCCATCTAGCTGTCTTGCTTTTTTGAGAGCATTGCTTGTTTGCACAAGCGCCCAAATGTCTGCAGCATCCTGCTCTCTATTTACAGAGTATGTGGGATGAAATGTGTATATGCGTCAGTGTTACATTTGTGCACCTCTATGTATCAAGATGTACTGTATGTGTGTGTGTGTGTGGGCTCATGTGTGAGTATTTTTGTGATATAGGCCACTCACGTACGTACAGAGTGCACTGAGAATGCTCTGTATTGCAGGCGTGTGTGTGTGTGCGTGTGTGTGTGCGCGTGCGTGCGTGCGTGCGTGCGTGTGTGCGTGCGAGCGTGCGTGCGCGTGCACTGTGTGTGCGTGTGTGCGTTTGTGTGTGCAGTGTACGGGTCAAATCTTGTGTACTTTGTACAATTGGAAGTTCACACATGTAACCTAAGGTTGAACATGTGCTTCTGAAAGACGGCATCATGAAAAGATACTTCCCTAAGTCAGTCAATAAGTCAATGGGTCAATTAGGTAATTCGTTAATCAATGAGATCAATTTAGCTTCTCTCTGCAAAGGGCAAACATGGAATGTCATGACAAATAGCCTAGTAATAGTTTGTGTGGCAGGTCCTCTCTTATTGCATTTCCAATTTGGTCTATTCTGTTGAAACGCTATTAATCAATGAGGTATTTTTGTTTGTTATTTGATTGGCCATCCATCCATCCATCCATCTTCAACCGATTATCCGGAGTCGGGACGCGGGGGCAACAGTTCCAGCAGAGTTTTCCAGCTTAACATTAGCAACTTCCTACTGGGATCCCGTGGCATTCCCAGGTATGTTCCCAGGTAACGACATTCTAACAACATTAAAAAATATATAATAATTAAAAAAAAAAGACAAAGACCAAAAAATAAGTAACTTTAAGACCTGCAGATCTAAAATTGGTATTTTCTGATACACTGTATAAGATCCTCAGTGTTAATTTGTCCATCTGAAACTCAAAGTTACAGGAACACTCAGGAACTTACTGTCCTGGCTGTGAGTGTCTGAGTGAATTTCCTTAATACTTAATACTGACTTAATACTTAATACTGAATTACACCATCAGTGCTGTGTGAATATTGTATTAAATTCCAACCGAAGCACTTTTGGCATTTTGTGTATATACCTTTATATGGGGTGTAACAAATACAATCTCGAATCTTGCATATCGAATTAACTCCACATCATGTCCGTCTTCATCATCCGTCCCCTACGGCTGTAGATTTGTAAAAGCAAGGCAGACAGTGTCACATATTCAGCATTATGTTTTTAATGCTACAACAACCGGCTCAGCAGAAACACACCACAGATTATACACAGCGTGTGTCTTGGCTGGCCTCCATACAGCGTGACACATTATTATACTTTTCAGTTATATCCCTTTTCTCGCCGCCCTCTTCTCTTTCTTTGCTCTCCTCCCACTCTCCTCCCTCGTTTCCTCCGCCCTTCCGTTTCTCCTCTTTCATTCTCCACGTCAGATATGCTCCTCTTTTCTCCTCTGTAATTAAAAAAGGAAAAGAACAAAACGTTGTCACACGTGTTTTGTCAGTCCGCATAATGATGTCAGCAACCCTCGTTGCGTATTGTGCTGTTTGGCTCCATTCATACTTCCCTTGCTGTCGCACCCAGCCAGCCTACAAGCTTGCGACGCGTCGCACCGCAATGCGCCGTAAGCTTGTAGATCGGCTATTTTTTGCTGCGTGACACTGACTGGCGCGCAACGAAGAATAAATCATGCTCATGTGTGCCAGTTGCTCGTGTCTTTCTGTGTGTGGTTGTGGCACAGCGCTCAAAAAGTAGGCCATATCGACCACCCAGGGGTTTGAAGGCTCAGGGGGTACCAGAGAAACACGATCTACATATAAAAAGGCTTTCCAAAAAGCATCGGGAAAAGAAATACAAAAATGAATAGAGCGGAAATGCACATTCTTATGCACTCTGGCAAAAATAGATACATGATACATGTGCACTTACATGCACAAGCGTGCGTGGACTTGCGCACGCACGCACGCACGCACGCACGCACGCACGCACGCACTCCACTGTACCCCCAACAGCACACATTGTGTGTTCAAAGAGCGACATCGAACATCAAACACTTAAATCACATGCATATCTAAATAAATCTCGCCCGGTTTAATAAACAGGCGTGCATCATTTACGCGTTGCTCTGCTGGCCCGTTCCGGCAGGCCAGACATCTTCCTATGGATTAGGGCTTCCCCTGTTGACAGGCCCAGAGTGATGATGTGCAGACCTTGGCACTATTGATCCGCTCCAGTGTATAATGGATATGAATGGGATATGCACTGATTGGTTTTCAATCTGATCACAGAGGCGGTGGCCAAACTCAACCCCTGACCTCCTCCGGTCGTATTGGACAGGATAGGATAATATTGTTTCGAACGGCGGGGAGTTTTTGTGTGCAAATGATTTGCATAGATGGAGCAATGGTCTTCAACGTTTTTTTCAGGCCATGATGGACCCCTTAGCTGAGAGAGATAGATGAAATGGGGACCTCCGCTACATATATTGTATACATTTGCAGGGGTGCAATCGATTTAATCAATTATCAAAAACAACACATTTTAATAAAAAAATAACTGAGGACCCCCGAGGGGTCTCGGACCCCCTGTTGAAGACCTCTAGGGGTCTCGGACCCCCTGTTGAAGACCTCTGGCATAGAGGCATCCTAGCTTCCCTTTCTTTCACTATCTCTTCACTGAAAATAGCCAATCTAAAAGCCCACAATGTGTCACACTGTGATACGTTGTGAGCTTGTAGATCCGTTATTTTCGAATGTTCACTTATTTCTTTGCCATTCCCCTATTTTTGGCGGATGTCTTTGCCTATATTACGTCTTGCCCGGAATAGGAATGGTAGGGTTCATAATGGTTAAACAAACGGCCGGGTAGTAACAGAACTGAATTCATGTTCACTTCATATTTCCCTCTTTCAGATGAATACATTTGTTAAATGCTATACAAGGTTCGAGAAAGCAAACCAAATTCTCTCGGGACTATTAGCCTCCCAGGAATCTTTTAAACAGATGCACACGAAAAAGCAACAACACAGCAAATGGGGATTGGCTGTTCCCCTAGGAGATGACCAGGGCTATCAATGCAGCCATTAATATGAGCCTATATATCCTCTATACTGCTATTTCAGGTCATCACCTTCCCACTGGGTCTCCAGAGACATTGATTATGTAATTCGTTCCCTGACCTTAGGCTCGGAAACGGCAGAAAATAGACCCTAACGTAACCTCACCCAAAGGGGTCAAGCCCCTTGGCTGGCACGTGGAGAGTTTAAGGGGTAATTTATGGTTCATCTTTCAAGAAATGATAGACAGAGAGAGAGAGAGAGAGAGAGAGAGGCTTTGCAGGTTGACCGAGATCAACATTTTCTTGTAAAGCACATTACAGGAACATCAAGAGAATTACATTAGATACAGTTGGAAGGATTAATATATGATTACCTTTTGACCTAGATTCTCCTTTTTAATTGCCTGCGTAGTAGCATTTTTTATGAATGCTATTGAGAATGTGCTTTGGGAAAAGTGTTTTGAATTGAAGTGCATACTGTATACAGTGAGTCTACAGTTTTGTCTGCTCTGTGTCGTTTGTATAACCTTTATCACGGGTCATTAGCGTAGTCAAATCACCACACCTGTCAGCGGATGGACAGGGTTGCTGCCTGCCGAGCGCTGACATGTCAAAGGTTAAACGTCATGTAGTGTACTTAACACAGGTGGAAACGTCAAAAGATGTCATCCATAGAGAGGCATCGAGTAGTGGTGAAGGAGAAACATATAGAAGACCATATCTGTCCATCCATGTGGGCCTGGCTCTCTCTCTGACTATAATGTGTTGCACTGGGCTGATTCTCCCATTCCCCCGTCCATCCATGGGCTGATTCTCCCATTCCCCCGTCCATCCACTGGGCTGATTCTCCCATTCCCCCGTCCATCCACTGGGCTGATTCTCCCATTCCCCCGTCCATCCGTGGGCTGATTCTCCCATTCCCCCGTCCATCCACTGGGCTGATTCTCCCATTCCCCCGTCCATCCATGGGCTGATTCTCCCATTCCCCCGTCCATCCACTGGGCTGATTCTCCCATTCCCCCGTCCATCCACTGGGCTGATTCTCCCATTCCCCCGTCCATCCATGGGCTGATTCTCCCATTCCCCCGTCCATCCATGCTGATTCTCCCATTCCCCCGTCCATCCATGGGCTGATTCTCCCATTCCCCCGTCCATCCATGGGCTGATTCTCCCATTCCCCCGTCCATCCATGTTGATTGATAAGCAGCATTAAAGACAAGAGTGTGACGGTGGGCCGGGTCGGGGTCAAAGGGTCAAGGGGTTACTACAGGATGGATGTGGCAGAGAAGAGATGAGAGCCTATAGGTAGGGCTGTCACCATTACACATTTAGGTTGACCATTCATTGTCACAAATAATTAGGATTTCATTTGTGTTCTTTGCATTGAACATTGGAACGTTACACTGTTGTATTTCTGTTTGCCTTTTAGGCTTCGTAATCACAAATAATAATGTATGCAAAAATAATTGCGATTATCTAAAATAATTGTGATTAGCGATTATAATAATTGTGAGAGGCCAAAGCAAAGTGAAATTGCAGGAAGTCTCCATGCAGCAAAATGAGGAACACTTGAACAACGTTGACTCATTCGGTGCCGACATTGCCTTTTCACGCCTTTTTTTCTAATGGCGCTCGCCTCCTACATCGCCTTTTATGAAAAGCAAAAAGTAGATATTTGTGGGAGTATTTTTACCACAGTGAATGAGGCTTTGATTGCTCTTGAAACAGGAAATCGGAATAGATAAAATGTAAACTTTCAGCTTATATTGCCAGGCAATCAAAATAACTCACTTGTCTCCTCCAATCTTCTTGGCACAACATCTTCTCAGATGGGGGTCTGTAACCAAATACATATACATTTGGAGGACCTTCAATAAAAATATATGAAAAACACTGGCAAAAAGAGATACAGTAGAAGGAAATGCATGGCATTTGTGTTCAATTAACTAATTATTCAATCATCCATTCATATTACACAAAAGGTTTGTTGGCTGCACTGCCGTCGCCACGGGGGGGCATTAGGGGGCAATACCCACCCAGATTACACTTTTTGCCCCCCCAGTCCAGATTGGCCAGTAGTACCCTATACTCCGCCATTATTTTAATGTTTTACAGGTTTTAAATAGATGTTCTTTTCATGTTCTTTGCAATTATAGAATATAAATATATACATTTTCAAATGAATTCATAGTTTAATAAAAATGCAATAATAAAAAGTATACACTGGCAATAGTCTGCACCGAGTCGGATTTGTTTTGATGCAGCGCACCTCAACGCCACGGCTAAATCATTACCTGTGGTGCGGTTCAATTCAAATCTCCAAACCGGTAAAATCATGGATTAAAGGAACTGGCTCAAAGCCAAAACGCTGCAAAATTCGGAAAACCACCACCTTCAGAATGTCAGATTTATGACAAAGAAGACGATGATAGTGAAATCACCACCATCACCACGTCACCGCGGTTATTGTGGGAAGTTCAAGCAGTCAACGTTGGGACCCAGAGCCCCCTCCACCATAACATACTTCTCCACCAGACAGAGGATCAGTCAACGTTGGGACCCAGAGCCCCCTCCACCATAACATACTTCTCCACCAGACAGAGGATCAGTCAACGTTGGGACCCAGAGCCCCCTCCACCATAACATACTTCTCCACCAGACAGAGGATCAGTCAACGTTGGGACCCAGAGCCCCCTCCACCATAACATACTTCTCCACCAGACAGAGGATCAGTCAACGTTGGGACCCAGAGCCCCCTCCACCATAACATACTTCTCCACCAGACAGAGGATCAGTCAACGTTGGGACCCAGAGCCCCCTCCACCATAATATACTTCTCCACCAGACAGAGGATCAGTCAACGTTGGGACCCAGAGCCCCCTCCACCATAATATACTTCTCCACCAGACCAGGTGAAATGGGACAAATATTTGCGTAGGCTTTTTAGTGGAAAGAAACGCTCGTTTGTGAGTGCAAATAAATGAAACATACACCTAGACCTATAGGTCTCTTATATATATATATTTTAGTTGATCATTATGCACTAGCAAAACGCATTTGCCTAATTTGGTGCTGCTGTTATTGTTGACTGTCCCATTAAAGTTAGCTGAGGAAGTTGGAACTGTCAATGGTCTTCGATAATGCTTGGCAGTGAAGTAGACTTTCCTCCCGACATAAAGAAAGACACCATATAGGCTCAATAACTTAATGCTCAACTATATGTGTTGTTGTTGGTTGGTGCATATAGCCCTTTCTCCTTTTCCTCCCGCCGTGGAGATGGCAACATAACAAAGACACTAAAGCCTATAAATGAATGCTCAACTATATGTGTTGTTGGTGAATGGTGGTGCGTAGCAGTCTTTTATTGTTCTCCTTCCCTTTCCTCCCGCCATGGAGATGATCAACGTAATTGTATTTGATCGTTTTGTTGTTGGTGCATGCAATAAAGTTCTCAAACTCTGCCCGAACCCGACCAGGCCCGACCAGGCCCGGCCCGACCCGACGTTTTCGGGCCGGGCCGGGCCCAAACAATTATGCTAATTAGTCGGGCCGGGCCGAGCCTCGGGCTCGGTGATTTTCCGCGATTTTGTTCTTTTTTCTTTCTTTTTTTAAAAGAGTGTTATTATAATAAAAATAGCAATTCTGTTATTTGTGTAATGTTATTGTGTTGTACTGTATGTATTTATTATGAAGAGGGCTGCGCTAGTCGATTCACTTGTGACAGGAGGAGGACTGGAGACGGGGGTCGCATCGCCCTGGCATTTCAGACTCAGAGGCCTCTTACACACATGTCAAACCACGTGACTTCCATTGGAAAAGCATTGAGCTTGAGGCGGCCATGAACACAGACAGAACAGATCATGTCCGTCCGGCATGTGTGTACGAGGCCAGAGCAGCAATTGCAGCCTGCTGCCCCGCAGTCCTGCACTATGCGTAGGCAGTACAGTAGAGAGAACAGTGAACGGTGTGAGACTTGCTTGCTTGCCTTGCTACCGCTGGTTTCCCTCTGGTTTGCGCACCAAACGAGCTACTAACCACCAGTTAACTTGCCAAGTTGCCATATGCTTAAATATTTTATAAAATCAATCGGATTATCACAGCTGAAGAAGCGTCAGGTTTTCGTCATGTTGCACTGAGTCTCGTTAACCCAGCTGGCTGCGATAAATAAAACCTAATTATTAATCAACGTCACCAAACGATCCATGGTGATATATAACTACACGCTACACGTATAGCAACTTCACTTCAGAGGAAACTAAGGGAGGGAGCTGCAGCTGCTATTCGTGTTTAGCCTACTCACCAGTCAGTCACCACCACCACTGTATGGAATCCATTAGAATGATTGGAAATGGAAGTTATGGAACATTAATAGCCTATTCTAACGTGAGTTACATACATCCTTTATTTCGATAAATCCGTTTCACACTGAGACACGGCGCCGCTGTGCCGCAACGCCGATCTACAAGCTCACAACGCGTCGCGCTGCTTTTTTTTTCTCTCTTTTTTTTCTGTCGGGCTTTTGTCGGGCTTCGGGCTTAACATTATGGTAATTGTTAGGGTCGGGCCGAGCCTCGGGCCGACCCAGTTAGGGTAGGGTCGGGCCGGGCCATAATTTTTGGGCCCGTTGAGAACTTTACATGCAATAGTGTTTCCACATACATATACAGTATGTATATGTATGTGGGCTACTACATACTGTAGGCTACTATAATTTTATTATTTGTTCTCTTGGTGTATAATTGGGGCATATACTTAGTATAGGCTGGTGGTGAAGGCTTTTGTGTTGTTTATTGTATACTGTATGTGAGCATTTGCTTGCTATTATAGGTGGTAAAGGGCCCCCTTTGAAAAAATTAAGGCCCCCCTGCTGATTATTCCCTGGAGACGGCACTGGTTGGCGCGCGCACACACACACACACACACACACACACACACACACACACACACACACACACACACACACACACACACACACACACACACACACACACACACACACACTTACTTACTTTTTTACCATAAACATTTACAGGGGTATGATAGTGGGTGACTGCAGAATATATTCATACATTTTTCTAATGGTCGCATCACTCGCCTAAAAATGTGTACGACTGAGGGAAGAATACGGAGAGCTAGACAGAGAGCGAGACAGAAAGTTTGAGAGTGTGCTTATTGGCTGACAGAGCGTCTCTCACCTAGTTCGAGATGAGTCACAGTTCGCAGAGCCGTTAATTACGCTGAGGGCTGAATCAAAACTCTGAGAATGAGAGCAGCTGTCTGAACATTTACATATCACAGAGCCATGATGGAGGGCGATGGGATGGAGGGGAAGAGAGATAGAGAGAGAGCACAGGAGCACAGAGATACGCAGGGAGGAGAAGGGGCAAAGGGATGACTGGGGGTTGAGGCAGAGCAGGGGAGAAAGGGGAAGGTGGACTTTAAAAAGGATTAAAGGAAAAGTTGGGGGAGAACACGACAAGAAAGGATTGTAAGGGCGTGAAATGAAGTGAGAGAGGGTGGTGTGAGGTGCGATGGGAATAGAGCGTGGGGATTAGAAGGAGAGGTCAGATCCAAGGGGAAACGTATGGAGGGCATCTGCAACGCGAGCATGCAGCTGTGGCTCAGAAGGTAAAAGTGGCCGTTTTGGAACTGGGAAGTTTCGCCGGGTTCAATGATAATCCCTCGGTTCGATTCCCGACTCTTCCTGGCGGGCTCTGTGTTGAAGTATGCCTAAGCAAGACAGTGACCCCTTAGATGAGGATGGTTTCTTGTATAGTTGCCTCCACCGTTTTGAGTGTGTGCGTGCGTGCGTGCGTTCGCGTGCGTGTGTGTGTGCGTGTGTGTGTGTGCGTGCGTGTGTGAATAAATATTGTGCTTTGGATAAAGAAAGGCAGATCGTTTCCCTTTCAATAAAGGTCTTACTGCAATGCAAATATCAAAGTGATCATGTGAAGTACGTGATTAAAACACAGCACTTCAAAAACGTTAAAGGCAAAGCTGACCATGCTCTCTGGCTAGCATACACTGCCAGCAGGCTTGCCCGCGGCTGTACCACAGCCTCCTAATAATTATTTAAAAGATAAATCACTTTATAGTGTTTTTTATATATAAGTACAGTTTTTCTGAGTATCAAAAGCCTGAAAGAAATGAAACATAGCCAGCATGTAACACTTTGCACTGACTCCAAAGACACTGGCATTAGCATACAGCTGCCAACAGGCCAGCCCACAGCTGCACCCGACCACATCTCTGAACCAAGCAGCTACTTTGCATTTGTCTCCCATTTGAATACACAAAACAAAAACACAACACTCAGGTGGGTGTAAAGGGTTTGATACAAATTTACAATACTAACAAAACACACATTATGTAAAACTTCACCATTTTTGTCTCAACTAAGTTTACCTCAACACCTGTGTGTGTGTGTGTGTGTGTGTGTGTGTGCGCTGAGAATTAAATGCTTCCTTTCTTTTGTTCAGAATACAACTGTCATACAGTATTTTCCTCTGTATTTCTTAGTCTACAGGCAAACGCACGCACGCACGCACGCACGCACGCACGCACGCACGCACGCACACACACGCACACACACACACACACACACACACACACACACACACACACACACAGTCTAGGAAACAATATCTAAGGATCAAACCAACCCGGGTATTGGCATTTTATCTTCTCTTTCTTTTGCAACGCTAAACAGGTGCCCATGATACATCAGCCAATGGTGCTATTGATTATCAATAGAAAACTCTTCCTTTTCGTTTTGGTTAATTTGTGGGCTAGTTAGACTGTGTGTGCGCGTGCGTGCGTGCGTGCGTGTGCGCGTGCGTGTCTGTTTGTATGAATGTGAGTGTGCATGCCGTGTGCACGCCTGTGCACGTGTGTGAGCGCCTGTGTTTTTTACTTTAATACAATTAAATCAACATGCTTTCCCAGTGTAAAGTATTGATTCAGTGTCACATTTAAAAAAAAAAAAAGTTTTATCCCTCATTATTGTATGTGTTTTTCTACTAGACACATTTCATTTTACGGGAAACTAGGTTGAAAACATAAAATGGGAAAGGAAGTAGAAAATGTCAATTCAATTGAATTCAAAGGAGCTTCATTGGCATGAGAAGTTATCAAAAAATATCAACACGGTGCTAAAAAGTCAATAGCGAATGAATGGAAAGCAATGATTGCCACATACCGCCAAGATATTTAATTTCAAGGTGTTTTCCAGTTCCACCCTGGCTATTTGGAACACTGTCAGAGGTATCATGTTCAAATGAAGATATGAGCTTCCCTCCTCAAACAGACCGGGTCAATGCTTTGATGGGGAGAGTGTGCACTGCGTGACACGCAGCCAGATGAGATCATCGTGACGGCCAGTGTTGCCACGTCCACTTATTATAAGCGACTTTGGGCTCATTTTTCCTGTAAAGTTGCTTGTAAATATTTGTAGTTGCGGCTTGCGTTTTTTTGGGGGGGGCTTGTTTCTAAAGTGTAGTCGCTTATTTGGGCTTGTTTTCCTAATTCCGTTTAAACCAGTGATTCTAACACATTTCCATGTCAAGGACCGCCAGATTAATGTATTTGTCCAAGGACTTTACAACATATGAACATATTTTGTGCCATGGATCTGGTACCAGGGATCTAGGCCACAAATCTGGTATGGGGGATACCAGATTTGTGTTGTTCCACATTTGTCACTTTTTCTCCCAAGATTAAAAATAAATAAATAGCAGATCTATGATGCGGCGCGTTGTGAGCTTGTTGATCGGCTATTTTCAAATAGCCGCTCTCTTTTAGGCTTTTTTCTCTCACACAATCTGGCAACACTGGTGAAGACCACAAAGACTCTGTTCATGGCTAAGCAGGTGGCTATGATGGTAGTGGTGGTTGTGTGTGGGTTCTCTGTAGCAAACACAGTCTTCTATAGTCTTAGTCATCACAGAAGCTGCACTGAACTGGCTCAGACGGAAAGAAGAGAGGACGAAACTACATGTTAACATAACAAACATGGGACTCGAGAATGAGACTAGAAAAGTCTTTCAAACGCAAGACTGTGCGATTCAGAAAGCATGATGATGCAACCAGAGATTCACTTCTAGAATGTAGAACGAGCTAGGTTACGGGATTTACATCAGTTTGCTTGTTCATTTCAAATATATGAGAAGTTGAGAACTTAACACCTGTCTGTTTCTATCAACTTTTTTTGACGACTTACTCCTGCACACTGCCTAGGATGTACGCTGCCAAACTTTGACAGATGCCTGTTAAGGATAACTGTTGAGACTTATATTCTTATTCACTCATTGACTGTTGATAGATCCTACATGATATATTCATCCAGATACTCACTGTTGAAGACATCATTAATTCCATTATACTGTGTTGATAGACTGTTAATAGACATGTGTATCCATCCGTAGATTCCGTACTCAATGTCAATAGACTGTACATATTCATTCATTTATTCCAGGGGTGGGCAACTTTGATGATGGAGAGGGCCACTATATTTCCACACTCACTCCCTAGGGCCATATATTACTGTCGTAGCAAAAATAGCCGATCTACAAGCTCAAAACGCGTCGCGCTGCGACGCGTTTTGAGCTTGTAGATCGGCTATTTTTGCTATATTCAAATTTAAATCTTGAATAATTTTTTGCTATTTTTGAATTGGAATCCTGAAAATTAAAATTGTATGTAATTTAAAATGCCTTTAATTATACTTGTGTTGAGCAATGAGCTACTAATTTAGACTGAAGTAATTAAAGCGGGTCATGTTTACATGTTGTGGAATTGTAACAGCTGAAACCAATATTATATCAGTATTCTGACATTAACCTGAGGGCCACATTAAGTGAAGGTGGGGGCCGCATGTGGCCCCCAGGCCGCCAGTTGCCCACCCCTGATTTATTCAATGGGAAATAGATATATAATGTAGTGCAGTGCTACTCAACCTGCGGCCCGTGGGCTGCATGCGGCCCCTGCTTAATGTATCTGCAGCCCGTCAGGGACTGTGCAACGTAGGTAGGTGAGGAGACACGGCAGGAATCTTGGTGGTATAAGGAGGCTTATGCATTCAGTTCCTCTTTTCACCCAATGCAAAGAGGCTACCTCAATACTACTGCACATGCACGCTCTCTCACGCACGCAACTCGGACCGCGCGGCGTCAGACGAGAGCGAGCGTGCGAGATTCTGACTGTTATACAGCCATGGTTCTCAAAGTGGGGACCCATAGCCAAAAAGAAATCCAAAAAATATTTATTTTGGCTAGTGAATTATGGTGTGTGTGATATAAAATGTGAGCTTGCCATAAACACAGTAATCCTTAATCATGTTCCATCATCATATTGAAGGGCCTTTGGATAGAAATGATATTACAGACTCCAGTCACTTTCAGTTAGTTAGAGCACTGCAGAGGGGACCAGGAAGGCAATGATGTTTCTGCACTGCCAAATAGCCAGCACATTGTGGCAGTCCGGCCCCCGGCCCCTTGGGTTTCTGACAGCACATTGTGGCAGTCCGGCCCCCGGCCCCTTGGGTTTCTGACAAAGTGGCCACCTGAACAATTTAGTTGAATAGCCGTGTAGTAGTGTTTTCAGTTTGACTATGAAATTACTTTGATTGAAAGGTTTTTAATACAAGTAGCATCAGTATCAGTGTTGCGAGGATGAGGGGGTAATTTGAAATATGTGACCGTTTCTGACCGAGGATAAGTAATTCAATTTTCGTTTTGTCATGTCATATGAAAGCAGGGACTCATGGCTTCAATTTGACATATTGTTTTGGGACCCTGACGAAGGCTTGTATAGCCGAAACGCGTTGGTCTATTTTAATGATCTTTGCCATGCCGTTACAATAAAGGCTTTTTTCACTTGACTGGAACAGAGTGCCTTGGACCTCTTTTTATTTTGACATATTGTTTTGTTTTGTTTGACCCACCAGTTTAGGAGATATGGCTTATAGAGTAATGTCTTGCAGAAAACAGCGAGTTGAGAAAACAGGCTTGGAAGGTTCACTTCTGTGGACTCTAACATTACACCTAGCTACACGTTTAAGCATTTATTTGGATCAGGGTTTTCTCCTCTCCTGAACAGTTACTCTTAAAATTACTCTTAATTAAAATTGCATTAGACCTTGTGCTTTAATGAGAATGAACTGTCCATTTCCAGTTTGGGGTATCACCGTCATTCCCATTGTTAGTCATTGCATTGCTGGCAGCGGTGGCCGAACGGATTGCGGAGCGGTCTTGATACCGGAAGGTCGCCAGTTCGAATCAGCGGTCCGACACGTTAAAATTACCACCGCTGAAGTGCCCTTGAACAAGGCATTGAACCACTACGATGAAATGTTCTATGAGCAGGGCCTGGCTGGAAACAAGTTCTTGAGCTTAGCCCAGATACCCTGGGTAAATATAGTAATCATTTCATTTCATTGCTACGTGAGGGCAACTCCTGCAACTCCTCTCAGCCATACTGTGGATATTTTTAGGAATAGAGTAAGCCCTTATTTGCCCCTTACTCCTTCAGGTGACATGTGGCACTGTGGAGGGTAACAGGTAGCCTGGCTAATAAGCCAGTCACGAATCGGCCGTTGGCTGCCGGCCGTTGGCAAAAAAGATATGTGATATGAGCCTGCTTATTAGCCAGGCTAGGTAACCCAGCAAGCATGGTCAGGACCTGGACGAATTAGTGACGTCTCTATTGGGGCCAGATCAAGTCAAACCAAGACTAGTCAGATCTGGCCCAGAATATCACCTGATTTCAACCAACATAAATTCTGCCTATTAAGACGGACGTCCCTGGATGAATCCGAGAGTCCGATCGAGGCCAGATCAACTTAAGTCATATCATAACTAGTCAGATCTGGCCCAGAATAAGCTATATTATTTAAACTGGTGAAGACGTCCTGGAAATGATGTAAAGATCATCCCCATATGGGCTGCGATCTGGCCTAGTCCTGAACGTCACCGGAGTCACTGGAGGACGTCATCATAACGTTATCATGACGTCATTTGGCTTGCTGGGAACAGGTACTGTTACCTACATGAACCAGTGGACTTAGTGCCCTCTACCGAAATTGACGTCAGACTTCGGTGCTCAGAGGTTCCCAACCACTGGTACTAGTACCACTAGTGGTACTTGAGCCCCCCTTTGGTGGTACTTGAGCCCCCCTCTGGTGGTACACAGAGGAGTCGCCCAAAAAAAGGAGAAAAAAGACAAAGTGGAATGTATTATTTATATTACTACAGGTAGTTCTTCTGACCAAGAAATTGGTTGAAATTGGCTATCCAGCCGTGCTGAAATGAGCATGACAGCACACCTAGTTAATAGAAGATTTGAGAACGGATTAATCATCAGTTGTGCTGATTAGTGATTAGTCTAGATTTTGTCAGAGCAGCAGCATTATTGGCGGAACAAAAAGGGCAGGTATAGGCTCCTGTATTTTAACATCAGTTATTATGATGGGTATAATAAATAATGCTAATAATAATAATAATAATGCTCAAGAGTTAAAGATCTAGAAGGGTCCATTTGGTTACCAACTCTCCATCATTTAGGACCACTGGTTGAAAACCACTGTAATATAGGAATATGATTGTTTCCATTAGTTTCGGTACGACATGAAAATCAAATTGTATAGTGACCTTGAAATGCAATTCACCACGGTGAACTTTATATTGCCTTGATTTGTGTCTAAGTAGTGTCATTATGTGGTAATACAGTCCAAAGCACAGACTGATTGGAAAGTCTAGCAGGTAATGAGTCCCTGGATGAAAAGATTGTAGTTTCCGGTCTGTTATTACCCAATGTCTGCTCTATACATTCAACTACTGTATAATGTTGAGCTGAGTAAAGGTCCTTTCAAACGGGCATCGAGTAACGCAGACGGCTCCAGGTGTGCTCATGACGCAAGCGTAAAAAAAAAAGCTAAACAGTGTGGAGTTTGCATGTTCTCCCCGTGTCCCCTAGGGTAGGTACCCTCACAAAAAACATGCAGTAATCCTGGTCTCTAAACTGCCTCCCCCTGGCCAGCCGGGGCGTCTGATGGAGGGGAAAGGAACTGGTTGGAATAAGGTGTTCCTTCCACGCGCTACGTCCAACCAGGGAAACTCCCCCCTGTCAGGTGTAAAGGAGCAACTTGGACACCCATGCATGAAGGAAGCATGAGTTCAAGTCCGTTGCTCTCCCCAGGTTGGCGGAGGGTGTGTAGAGCCCAGGATCACATTGGATAATTGACACAGGGGTGAAAAATGGGTTACAAAATTGTGGGACAAAAAAAACACAATGCGTGACGGAGCGACGCATTGTGAGCCTGTAGATCAGCTATTTTCAAAGGATTTCTTTATACACTTGAAATGAGACATTCTGCATAATGAGTACTTTTACATTTCTATGGCAATACTTTTTGTACTTTTACTCAATTACATGTTGAATTCCGGGCTTTTACTTGTAACAGAGTATTTCTAAATTGCAGTATTGATACTTTTACTTAAGTAAAACATTTGAGTACTTTTTCCACCACTGAAAGTGACTGGCCACTACTGACCCCAACACCACTGAAGTGCCATGACCATAGTACCATGGCGTGCAGGGGTGTTGCTGAACAACTGAACTCGTACGCAGCACCCAATGGGTAAATAAACGGACCCTCTTTTAAGTTCGCCACCTTATATCTCCTTCCACAGTGACATTGACTCAAGGTATAGAACTTTTTAAGAACTCTTGTGCTTGGGTAAATAAACGGTTCAAATACTAGATAAAAAGGCTTTATTAGTAATCTGTTGTCTCGATCAAGCTTCCTTTGATCCCGATCCAAATAAAAATGATATCAACAACATGCTGCACAGGAATGAGACCAGATGGACTCCTTATATTCCACTTAAGTAAGTAAGTGTAAGCTACGCTGGACTGTTTTCACTTTCAAACACTAAATTATTCAAAACGTAAAAATGTGGCATTTGCTTTGGTCTGCAACGCTAACCATACATGTCTATAATTATAATAATACAATAAAATGATTAAAGTACCGTATCTTATTTCCCTTGCAAGTTTTACAAATGCCACGGTAGATTGTCAGCACTGCAAAATTAAGTATTGGATTAAATTGTGGTCATAGGGGATGGCGCTGGTTAGAAAAGATATAAAAAAATTAAGGTCAAACGTTTACAGTGACTGCAGACATAGGCCTACTGTAAGTCGCTGCTAAACAGGTTGACTTTGGGAGGTGCATATAGGGTGAGTCCAGCATTGACTTAGTAGTATGTAGGCTACTTGGTGATTTATTTACACGTGCATGTACAGTATGTTACAGATGACAATAAGCCAGAGCTTAGCGTTACCGTCATAGTACGTGCACCACATTACACATGACAAACCAACAATGGAAGAAGTACTCGTGTTTATTTAAGTAAAAGTATCAATACTGCAATGTAGATATACTCTGTTACAAGTAGAAGTCCTGTATTCAACATGTATTTTGGTCCAGGCGCGTACTACATATAGGCTCTAGTAGTGCAGCCTGACAGCGTGTCGCAGGTTTCGAGTCCCATGCAAACAATATCTTAAAATAAATAAATAATCAGCATCAAAGTACCAGAAGTAAAGTTACTCATTGTGCAGAGACTGTCCCTTTTCAGTTCAATGCGTCATGCACTGTGAGCTTGCAGATCTGCTTCAATTTCAAATGGCCGAAATATACGACGGCTGTCGGCTGAAGTGGTCAGTGTCGTGTGTTTTGTAATGATAATCAAAGTAAAAGTACAATAGTTTCCTCTGAGATGTAGTGGGGTAAAGGGGTAGAATCGTCATACAACAATTAATGCATATTTACTCAGTATAAACACTAAAGGGTATTGTTAAACAAGAAGGAAAGTGTTGTATTCTTTTATTAGCTTACCCGGTGTTGCAGGGTTATACAGTATTGCGCTGACAAAGTCGCACTGAATTGATACTGTAACTGTGTTTCAGCAGGCATTGGCCAGGTCTCTCTCTCTCTCTCTCTCTCTCTCTCTCTCCCTCCCTCCATCCCTCCCTTCCTCAACCACTCACTCTCCCTCCGCCTTTCTGTATATTTCAATGTCTACATTGCAGTATTTGATACTTAAAGTATTACTTTTACTGAAGTAAATCAATTGAGTACTTTTCCCACCACTGCCTCGGCTCTCACCCTCACTCCCTATTCTTCTCTTTTCTATGTCTCTCTCTCTCCCAGTCTGTGTTAAAGTGTCCCTGAGCAAGAAAGACACTTAACATCTAATTGCTCCCCGGGCACTGTAACAGCATCCACTGTTCCTACTGTTGTAGGAATGGCTTGAATGCAGAGGACACATTCCACGTTAAGAGCAAAACATGCACTCTGACAACAGCCATTTGCGCTGATGTCTACAGTTGCCAAACATCGGCAATTTGGACATTGGACATTGTACTGTATGTGTATGGTTTGTTGGACGCTCTCCTGACATGTGAACTGGATACGGTACACTCACCGGCACGCATGCACATACCTGTAAACGCAGACATCCCTCTCTTTTTGAGGTCTACTTCTAGGTGTGTTAACGCACATGAGAATGCAGCCACAAGACTCCAGCTGATGTCAGTCACCTTGACTGTCAATGACCTCATCAGGCTATACCAAGTGGCCAGGGAAGAGAGAGGGGTGTGGTTGAATTTTTGTTTTGTTTAGTTAGTTTGGCTTTTTTTTGGTATAATACTTTGTTTATTATGCATTAGTTAAATAGTCGTTTGTATTCTGTCTGCAAATGTTAGTGCTGTTAGAGGGTTTTCTTAGGGACTTAAGTTCAGTCAGATAACTCACGAATAGACTGAACAAATATTTATAATAGAATGAGAATAATACAAGTGTGCATATAAGATTTTATCTTCGCGTTCGGCGCTGCTACATTTTTCTCCCTGCTCGGCACAATTATACAGCCACCATTGACCATTAAAAGCAGCAGAGATAGGGCGATATACAATAACAAACACCCCCCCCACCCCCCCATGGGGAACAGGAATAGCAGAGCCCACCGGTGGTGCTGGGGTGGTGGTGGGAGCAAATAGTGCAGGATATGCAGAGGAAGGAACGCAGGAAGAATCCAGTCTTAGGTGAGCTTAAATACCCTGGCTAATTGGTCAGCTGATTGCCACATCACCGAATGACATGTGGGTCTTGCAAATAACACTGAATGAGCCCCTCAAGTATATCTGACTGAACTACATTTTTGAAAAAAAGGAAGACATATTTAGCCACTGGTTCGAATGCCCCCGGCCCCTGTCAAAAATTCAACATTCTTAAAGTTGTCCTTTAAGAATGGTGAATATTTCAAGGGATATGTTTGATTTGTGTTCGAATATTTAACCACTATACTTCAGTCAGTGTTTTTCCTGACTTTGACACGTTGTAAAGTTCAGCTGCTGGATTGTGCAGTATTGTTCAAGCATAGTTATTGATTGTCAAAGAGCAAATTACACCTACATTGTAATTGACAGACAATTATGTTCAGTGGGCTTTAGCATGAGAAGTCTAGTCTATAGGTTGTACTACAGACTATACTGCACACCACTGTAAATAGCACTCAGTGACTCTACACAGATACAGAGCTCTAGTTCAGTGCTTCTCACACTTTTTTATTATTGCTATTTTAAGGCCCCCCCCATAACTCTGGGAGTGTACACATGGAACCAAATGGACCCGTAAGCGTCCACTCAATGCCCTGCCCCTGGAGATCATAATATAGGCTTGCTGAGTCTTACACAAACCTGTAAGGGTCCATTTGGAACCCCCTCAAGGAGGAGGGTCCCCGTGGACCCCCACTTTGACAACAGCTGCTCTAGTGTTCCTCAAAGAGGAGAGAGACGGCGGACACAGATCTCATAAACGGGCTGGTTGATAGTACAGAACTCACACAGATCTCCTGTTCATAAACGGGCTGGTTGATTAGTACAGAACTCACTCAGATCTCCTGTTCATAAACGGGCTGGTTGATTAGTACAGAACTCACACAGATCTCCTGTTCATAAACGGGCCGGTTGATTAGTACAGAACTCACACAGATCTCCTGTTCATAAACGGGCTGGTTGATTAGTACAGAACTCACACAGATCTCCTGTTCATAAACGGGCTGGTTGATTAGTACAGAACTCACACAGATCTCCTGTTCATAAACGGGCTGGTTGATTAGTACAGAACTCACACAGATCTCCTGTTCATAAACGGGCTGGTTGATTAGTACAGAACTCACACAGATCTCCTGTTCATAAACGGGCTGGTTGATTAGTACAGAACTCACTCAGATCTCCTGTTCATAAACGGGCTGGTTGATTAGTACAGAACTCACTCAGATCTCCTGCTCATAAACGGGCTGGTTGATTAGTACAGAACTCACTCAGATCTCCTGTTCATAAACGGGCTGGTTGATTAGTACAGAACTCACTCAGATCTCCTGCTCATAAACGGGCTGGTTGATTAGTACAGAACTCACTCAGATCTCCTGTTCATAAACGGGCTGGTTGATTAGTACAGAACTCACTCAGATCTCCTGTTCATAAACGGGCTGGTTGATTAGTACAGAACTCACACAGATCTCCTGTTCATAAACGGGCTGGTTGATTAGTACAGAACTCACACAGATCTCCTGTTCATAAACGGGCTGGTTGATTAGTACAGAACTCACTCAGATCTCCTGTTCATAAACGGGCTGGTTTATTAGTACAGAACTCACACAGATCTCCTGTTCATAAACGGGCTGGTTGATTAGTACAGAACTCACTCAGATCTCCTGCTCATAAACGGGCTGGTTGATTAGTACAGAACTCACACAGATCTCCTGTTCATAAACGGGCTGGTTGATTAGTACAGAACTCACACAGATCTCCTGTTCATAAACGGGCTGGTTGATTAGTACAGAACTCACTCAGATCTCCTGTTCATAAACGGGCTGGTTGATTAGTACAGAACTCACTCAGATCTCCTGTTCATAAACGGGCTGGTTGATTAGTACAGAACTCACACAGATCTCCTGTTCATAAACGGGCTGGTTGATTAGTACAGAACTCACTCAGATCAGATGCACACAGATCTCCTGTTCTTCATGCTGTCACTGTCAGCTGCAGGATGTGGACATTGGCAGCAAAACGAAGGATCTGGTTCATTATACGGGATATCATTTTTACGGCACTCTTGTTGGCAAGGCTTTCACTCTGTTTGTGAAGTGCAGGAAGGAGCAGGTTACAGGAATAGCATAATAGCTTTTCATTTCTGAGGTCGGTAAAAAAAAAGGAAAAAAAAGAAGAACAAATAACCATTAGTCACTGTTTTGGACAGTGGCCGTGGCACATTATTTTGTTCCATGGATCCTCTGAAAGCTTGGAATTTAAAACGACCTAATGGCCATTGGTCATTATGCACGGTCACGGTGCCCTTCCATTCCCATGTCAAGATACACTTATAGACTTGTGTACAGTACATCCAAAAGATACAGCAGACAGAGGAAGTTATACAAAATTTAAAAAATATATATATATTGAATGTGATAGTCATATAGTGCAGTTCTAATGGACGCTATGATAATTCATTAATTTTGACCATGATATAAAAACTGGAAAATACCAAATTTTACATTTTAATATAATTTATTTGATGTACGCAGCAAAAGAAGCATAAAAGATCACATGTCATATAAGTGTACATTTTACTGCAATGCTATTTGAGTATTCCATCGAAAACAATAATTGCAATGCAAGTACATGTAAAAGAGGTAATTATACAATTATGTATTTCTTTAAATATTGTCAAAAATATACACTGTGAATAGATTCATAAAACAGTTATATATTCTTTAACCCATTAAAACCGGGAAAGCATCTGTGTCAGTGTTTTATTTATTCAAAAATAGCAGATATACAAGCTGACAACTTGTAGGCTACATCTGCTATGTTTAAAAAAATCTTGAAAGTGTGAGAACTACTGATTTAGAAGTCATTTGTAGATTCGTCCTCAAAGTCTTTAATGGGTTAACTGAATATTTGTCATTTTTAACTTACAACGTTAGACTGTTTAGCCTGTACCTAAAATAGAGATCATAGACGTTTGCCTGGAACCCAAACTAGAGAAAATAGCCGGTCTACAAGCTCGCTCACGTTGTGAGCTTGTAAATAGGCTATTTTCACTACTTCGTAAAGCATTTGTTTTCTAATTTATATAATTTCTTTAAAAAAAAGTATTTTTTTTAAAATTCATGAACAAAAAATCCTTTTAGGGGAATGTTAATATATTACCAGTAAGACGCCTAACGGCGAGAAGCGACCTCGCCCTAAAGGGTGAGGTCGCGTGCACGCATCCGCCTCGTTGACGGCAGACTGCTGGGAGAGCGCTGGCACTTTGGCATGGGGGGTCAGATCAACATGGAATAAATTCTGTACTGGCCATATATCGAGTGTGTCTTGAGTGTACAGGGTTTGATGAGGTCAGATCAACATATGGAATGTCAGAACAGGTCAGCTCCATATATGGAGATCTAAGGGTGGTAGCGGGGACATTCTCATGGGTTTGATGAGGGCCGGGCCTTAATTTTCGGGCCTGTTGAGAACTCTAGTTTTCGCCGGCTGCCGGATACAGCTGCACTAATAACTTTGGGGCAGGCCTGTCTAGAGTTTGAATGGACAGGTATAGTCTACTTGCCAGCCTCGACATCTTTTTGTTTTTTAAAAGTATGTTTATTGATTTTTCTTTACAACATAGTATTTTCAAAGCAATAATTCACATTTTTGCCTCGACATTTCTAACTTTAGGGTACTCAAAATATCTGGGTTCACAATGGGGCTCTATGGGCTGGCAAGTAGATTAATTGCGACAGCACGTCGCATTTACTATGACATCAGGGATCTCCATCCCTGATGATGTCACGTGATGTCACGAGACCTGGGCACCATATATGGGGGCTTTCCCATGTATGGGGATTTTGAGTGATATACACTGACGGACAAAAAGGTACGATTTCATAGTAAATGCGTCCTGCGGTCGCAAAAATCTAATTATAGGAAACAAAAACAAAAACAAAGGGAGCAACCCACCCCAGTGTTAGACCCTGCAGTCACAAGACATCTTCCCGACCCTGTGAAGGTAAAGGAGGGGATTAACAAAACCTGTAATTACACTCGATGAACATGAGATCAAGCCAGCGAACCAGCGCTCACGTGGCTCCAGGGAATCATACATAGCCACGGTGATCAGCAAAGGGATGTAGCTGATTGCCACGGCTGCCATGATCAGAAGCACGATCATAAACGCCCTCAACTTAACGCTGTTCATTTCACCGCCGTGTCTCTCTCCCGGCCTGGTCATTCTTCTCAGAGTCCACAGAATGGCGAGTGAGCAGAACATCTTAATGGCAAAAAGGACAGAGAAAATAACAATGCACACGTACAGCGTTACGCTGGGGTCGTTCAGTAGTAGGCAGCCGACCGAAACGCTGAGCATGGAGACCCATGCCAGCCCAGAGGAGGCCGCCTTGTACCTGAGGGGTTTAGCCTTGACTTTGAGATAGGTCACAGGGTACACCACGGCCAGGTAACGCTCCGCGCAGATGAGGCACTGGAAGAGCGGACGACCCGCACTCATGAAACCGAGAAAAGCCATGTCGAGGCCTCTGAGGTAGCCGTGAAACGCGTACCGGTTCAGAAGACACCCTAGTCCGAACAGGCTGCCGACGCTCTCGGCCACGGTCAGGTTGAGGGAGAAGAATTCGGACGCCATCGCCGCCTCTGTTCCCGTCACCATCAGCCACAGCACGTAGATGTTGGTGGGGACGCCCAAGGCGAGGTTGATGGCACAGGCAGTGGCGCTGATTATTTTAACTTCGAGGTTGAACGTGTCCGAAGAAACATTGTAGACAGCCGAGCTGTCATGTATGGAATGGTTCATGTTCCGTTGGTTCCTAGAAAGCAATACAGTGTTAAAAAGTCTCATGACGCCCAGGCGGTGGCGTAACCGTCTGGGCACCCGACTGGTAATCCAGTCGCAGTGTGCCGCGGGTTCGACTCCCGAGCCCGACACGGCCTTTACTGCATGTCTTCCCCCATCTCTCTCCCGTTTCCTGTCAGCCTACTGTCTGTCCCTTCAAAACCCAATAAAAGGCGTAAGCCGCAAAAAAAATATCTTAAAAAAAAAAGAAAAAAGTCTCATGACATTCATTTTCATTTATTTTTAGGTTTTATAACCTCAATTACACCCACACTGAACTTTGAACATTCAGAGGATTTTCTGTGGTCTGGGGTTTTCTCTGTGTGTTTCGAGGCCTTTTGAGCTGCAATGAAAACAGGCAAACAGGCCTCAACAGTGATCTTCTGGCAAATTGAAATAGAGCGCCGAAGTCCTGACGTCACTCGCTCGTCCCGTCGATTCCCTTGGATCACGGAAGTAATTTCTCTATGGAAAATAACATGGGCTCATCTTAAAATCAGTCAGTCACTCATATATGATACAGTCTGTTTCTAGCGAAAATGTAACTAATTCAGTAGCAGTAACAATAGCGTTTTCTCTCAGTCAGTTGATTCTTCATATCCATATGAGTGAAGCGGCCTGGATGATTTGTTTATTTTTCAAACACAGTTATTATATGAAGCGATCTAAAATCCCCCTATGGGGATTACAATGCAAATAAAAAGTACATGAACCCACGCATAGAGTGTCGTATGGTCGACTTTGCCTTGTTGCTCGCTAGGCGTGCCATTCTGCTCAAATGGAAGGATGCTGCCCCACCCGTGCTCCGTCAGTGGCTTTGTGATATAATGTCCTGTCTCGAGTTGGAGATGTTAAGGTTTTCAATTGCCGGCTCTGAGAAAAAGACCTGGGGCCTGTTCTACCACAACACACAAACTGCATAGTGTGCCGTGCCTATGCCTCGGCCAACGCCAAACCACAACAGAAACAAAATCTGCTCTGCTATGACAAATCTGCTTTTTTATTATATATTTTTTTTTTGTAATTATGTATGCATGTATTTTTGTGTATGTGTATATAGATATATTTATTTATTTTATTTCCTCCAGACTGTTTTTCCGACTATCCTTGGGATTGTGGGTGGGGGGAGGGTGGGATAGGGGATTGAGTTTTATTTTTATATTTTTTATGTCTGTTTAATACTTGCCCCTGGGCTACTGTTACAAAACCTGAATAAAAAGATTTTGAAAAGAAAAGAAAAGTACACGAACCCGCGGATTTGCATCTTCTACCGATATTGACTTCGGTGCTCTATGTGATTTGTGGACTCTTACATCACAGTGCACAGGAAAATCAGAGCACTTGTTTGAGCCAGAAAACCCCATACTAAAAAATCTACTGAATGTTAAAAGTTCAGTTTTTGTGTGCAATTGAGCTCAGAAAACAAAACAAAAAATTACAAAAACATTTTATGTCACGATCCCTTTAAGTTAGAATATGCTGTACACAGACATGGCACGGTAACATGAAGAGCTCACACTGGTAGAAATCACAGAGCTGCCCTGCAGATGTTTGACCTTAACCCAATCGTTTTGTTGTGAAAAAAATCTGACATGACAAAATCATTTTCCAGTAACTAGCCCACGTCATGAACTCTGACAGAGAACACATTATTTATTTCATGTCCTCATACAGTAGAACGAAAATAGCTATATTCACACACGCACGCACGCACACACACTACAATTTAGGCATTTACAGTGCAGCAAGGACAACACAAGGTAATACATCAAATGCATAGTAAATCTAGGATCATCTGTAAACCTAGAACCTAATCATCAGTCTAACCTGGAGATGATGAGGCTGACAGCGATGACGGGTGAACAGAGTGAAGACAATAAGCCACCTGTTCACAATGAGTGAGTATACCCTGAATACAGGTGCTCTGACCGCAGCAGGGACCGGATAGGAGGTTTGGGTGAAGTGGTTGAATAACAATGTATGTTAACTTGGTGTGCACCACTATGGCTATAGGGAGAAGGAGGGAGGGAGCGAGTCAGCGAGAGCATATATATGCATGGTGTTACATTATACCTATAATTTGTCTTTCTTTACCATACACTACTTATCTGTCTTTGGTTCTCAACCGGGGGTCACCCCCCATGCAGCAAATTTAGTTTAAATAGTGTCAATCATTTTAACCACTTTAACCATATTGTATTGTATACTTTGACTATTCAAAATGAAGGTATACAAGTTCATAGCCGTGCTATGAGCTTGCGATTTTTGAAAAAGCGTGACCATTTTGCACAAAGCTATTTAAAGCCAACGTTTTTTAACTGAAATCTTTGCTTCTGGAGGTCCCTCCATATGGCACAATATATCTTTGAGATGGGGGGGGTCCACAGCTGCTGTTTCTGTAGGACAAAATAGCAGATATACACATAATACTGCATATACTGCACAGGGTGTGGAGAAAGCCAGGTTGCAGTTGAGTGTGTATAGCCATGAGACATGGGCTCAATAACACAGCTTTGGTTGAGGATTTAGAGGTTGTTCAGAGGAGGAAACGGGAGAAGAACTTCTCCCTCATGTTCATCCTCTCAGTAGTGGAAAGTAACCAGGTATACATTTACTAAAGTACTGTACTTAATAAGTCACATTTTGAGGTATTTGTATTTCCAATACTTTCACTTCCACTCCACTACGTGACTACGTCTCAGATACAAATATTGTATACTTTTACTCCGCAATAATTATTTAAAAACTTTAGTTACTCGTTACTTTGTACATTTGGATTATTATTATTACAAAACATGTATTAACCACTTCAGCCCTATGGTACATTTCGGCCATTACATTTGAAATTAGACAAACACAATGCGTTGGGTTGTGAACTTGTGACACATTGTGAGCTTGTAGATCTGCTATTTTCAAAAGATTTTTTATACATTTCAAAACTTGAAATGAGATTGATTGATTGATTGATTGAAAAATGTATTAACAGTTTGCAGAATTACAGTACATTTCAAGCACAGACATTCTGCATAATTACTTCTGATACTTTAAGTACATTTTGATGGCAATACTTTTTGTACTTTTACTCAAGTACATTTGGAATTCCGGACTTTTACTTGTAACAAAGTATATTTCTATATTGCAGCATTGATAACTTCTACTTAAGTAAAAACTACAATTGAGTAATTTTCCCACCACTCAGTGCTCCCCAGCAGTGCAGTCTCTCACTAGCAAGCTAAAGATATACCGTACGGTGCTTAGAGATCATTCTGAGTCAGACGGCACAGCGGGAAGTCTTTGATCACTCACTAGCATAGCAATGGCCTTGCATGTCCAGAAGCATGCACCACATCACCTCACATTACCAGCTGCCTTGGCTTGCATGTCCAGCAGCACCACATCACCTCACATTATCGGCTGCCTTGCATGTCCAGCAGCACCACATCACCTCACATTATCAGCTGCCTTGCATCTTGCATGTCCAGCAGCACCACATCACCTCACATTATCAGCTGCCTTGCATGTCCAGAAGCACCACATCACCTCACATTACCAGCTGCCTTGCATGTCCAGCAGCACCACATCACCTCACATTATCAGCTGCCTTGCATGTCCAGAAGCACCACATCACCTCACATTATCAGCTGCCTTGCATGTCCAGCAGCACCACATCACCTCACATTATCAGCTGCCTTGCATGTCCAGCAGCACCACATCACCTCACATTACCAGCTGCATGAGTTAGTTAGCAACAGAAGAAAGTGGATTATGTTTTCAGTTCGGAAAACAAGACAGATAAGAGCAGTCGTTCTCAAACGTTTTAATTTTGAGGACCTCCGGTTTGGTATGCATTAGAACACAGACCCTAACTACAAATGCACTCTGTCGAGACGCCAACTTGCGCCTTCCAGACAAGGCCATTTGGTTCCATTTGTGCACCCTCAAGAGTGACTGATATAAGGGTAAGGGCTATCAAAAATGTAGCTGGGGACGCCGTGGAAACAAGGATTCCTCTGGGGGTCCTCAGACCCCACTTTGAGAACCACAGGATAAGAGTATTTGCATGCCAATGCTCCCCACATACTTCCTCCTGCCTTGGGTACGGGCACATATACGAGTTGAGCGAGCCCAGGCAGCACTTCAGCCGTTCCTTTGATATCGTCCTGGGGCTTTGAGCAGCTGGTGGGCGGTGCCATCAAAGTGCCGCTTCAAAGAGATTGACCGGTTTTCCAGACGTGTAGTAGATGTATCTATCCCATTGATTAGTGCCTATCACTGCCGGGACATAGTTCACCATTGCTGAACCCACTGACACGTCATTCTTCACGCTAGTGCGCTGCAGTGTTGCCAACTCTCCAGTAACGGAAGTAGCTAGTGGCTCTTCCAAGTCGCTAGGGGGTGGGGTCTGTGAGCACAAAGCGTGCGCCACCCCACCTTTAGGCGTCCCTAGCGACTTTAAGGCGCCCATAGCAACGAAAATATGGAGAAACTTCATCCATCATCCGAGTTCAAACAAACAAACAAAACCATACCTCTCAATTTAAACTAACGTTTAGAACGCTATTTTGTTTTCCGATCCATACAGGAGTTAGAAGGTTGTAGATCTACTATTTTCACTAATTTGGGTCCCGGGCTACAAAGTTTGAGAAGCACGGGGCTAGGTAATGAACAAATGACAAACTTCTACCAAGGGCAAGACAGAGTCTTGCAGTGTCTATGCCAGGGTGTCCAACTTCTTTCAAATGGGTCCGTATTAGAAAATATGAAAATATCTTATGGGCGACTGTATCTCCTGTCATACTTTGGACCATAACCTTTGGACCATAACAAACAAACAATTTCATTCAACTACTGCAACAATAGTCTTTTGTTAGCAGGGTAGCCAAATGTAAGCCACCCATCTGTGCTATGAACAAAACAAAAACCAGCTTTCCAGATGCACGCACTTCAATACTATAATTAAAGTGAGTAAACTGCCTTTTGTTCAATTTGCAGCGTAGCAAAAATAATAATAAAAAATAAAGTAACCATGAATGAAAATGTCTCTACAAAAATAAGCTCTGTTTCGCATTTTGAGAAAGAGAAAACAGAAGGAACAAAGTTAAAGGGATATTTCACTTTCAAAAAAACTTTTGGTCATTTGATTTTAAAGTATACTCAGGCTGATATGAACCTCCCAGACAGTTTTTAAATTGCTCGATTCAGTATTTAGATATTTGATATTCTAGCTGCCCCGCCCCCCGCCTATACAAACCCATTGTAACAGTTTGACTGCGGAATTAATTAAATCACAATGGCACGTTCACTGCCTGGATTTCACTAACCTTTGAAGAACGATATCATCGTTCCTTTTCATGAAAACCCACTTTAAAATGGTGTGAATCTTTGTCGTAGTAACTAAACGAAAAATAATCCGAAGTGTCGATCACAACAACAAAGGAGGAGGAACGTGCCCGCTGCACGCTGCCGCCGCCATTGAAATGCATTGGGCCTCAATTTCCCAGAACCCTTTGCATGCCAGTGCGACGGATGTTTTTCCGATGACCTTATCAAAACACGCCACCTATCCCACGGAACCCTGTGAGTTTTAAGCCTGTATTTTTTCATTTACAGAGAGAGAGAGAGAGAGAGAGAGACAGACAGGAGAGACAAAAAATATCAATACAATTATAAAAAATAATTGAAAAAACCCGGCCCACCATCGGTGTTTTCGATGAACCTATCATGGTTAAAATAGAGTTTTAAGTTACTATGAGTTTGTATAGGAAGGGGGTGGGGCAGCTAAAATGAATATCAAATTATCTAAATACTAAATCAAAAACTGTCTGGGGTGTTCACATAAGCCTGAACAGCCGATAAAATGACCAAAAGTGTTTTTGAAAGTGAAATATCCCTTTAAAGTCCTTTGGGATGAGAAATAGCCCAGGTTCATGTATGGATTTCACATGTTGAGGTCACAGCTGCGTTGGGTCATGTTGCCAGGATGGAGGATCTGCCAAACATTGAACTCTCCCTTGGTCACCGAAACATCGGTGGTCCAAAGGATTGTCTAAAGAAATCCCTCCGTGCGTGGTCTACCCTCACCTCAAATCGCGAGACTTGGCGTCATACCATCGATGGTGCCTTGTCTGCCTTTGAGAGAAACCGACACGCCGAAAAAGAAGAAAAGAGAAGAAAAAGAAGGAACTGGAACGCAGCACAAGCACAAACATCAGAGCACTCGTGTTCCCTGCAGCGGTTGTGGCCGGTCAGAAGCGGGCCTCATCAGTCACCAACGCATGCCTGCAGCAGACCTGGACATCCGCCTCCCTAGGTCTTCCTTCACGAATAAGCAAAGCCATGATGATGACTGGCGTGCCATAAATAATACATTTGAGGAAGCCGCAGGCCATATAAAATCGGCCCTCGTTCCATGATTGGCCCCCAGGGCAGACTTTGGACAATTCCACGGACACCCCGTACTGTAACTCTCAAGAGTTACAGACCTGTACGGGTCCATTTGGAATCCCCTCAGGGAACCCCGAGGCTCCCCGGATCCCACTTATTAGGAATCTAATTGTAGCTGGGTTGCAGTGACATACAGCATATTAAATGTCAAGAGCTAAATGATGTCAGAACTTGATGCCATCTAATTGCAGATGCATGCATCTGCAATTAGATAACTCCCTCTGGTTTTGGAGACATAGCCAGTGTGACAACTTGCCCTGGTCTCCTGTAGCAGCAAGTATAGAGCATACAGTAGCAGTGGTTGTGGTTTTCTGGACCCACTGAAAAATTGCCCATTATGTTTTCCCAACGAGATTTACAAAAATATTTATAATATTTATATTTACAAATATTTATATCAATCATTTTAAGCCTAGAATCCAGCCATCCAGGATCCTGGTGAATCATGACCATAAACCCTTTGATTCTGTGGAGAATTTATTTTTTGAATAATGAATTATATGATATACTAGTATACTGATCTATACTAGCACGTCCTGCTATGAGCTGTATAAAGTATATTCTCTTATTCTCTCTTTGTAGATACAATTTGGAATGTTACCAAGAACAAATTTGAGTACATTTGCATACATGTACATTTAATTTTCATCTGCTATGAAAAACAGCAGTTTCCTCCTGTTAAACGGAGTAGTTTTTGTGTAGTTGTGTCAGAACTCTGGCTTTATGCTCTTGGGTCATACTGTAGCGACCCATGTGCTTTTATCCCCTCAATCATTGTTCTAACAAATATAATCCATCAGACAGGAATCAAACATTACAGAATTATGATGGTTCCTCCCTTAGACAAGTGACCACCCCCACCTCTTTATAACATCATTCTTTTATGATGGTTCCTCCCTTAGACAAGTGACCACCCCCACCTCTTTATAACATCATTCTTTATTTAATTATTATTATGATGGTTCCTCCCTCAGACAAGTGACCACCCCCACCTCTTTATAACATCATTCTGTTCGTTTCCCCAAACTGTTTACTTTATACATTTGTGATTATTTGAATTTTGTTATTTTTCATGTCATGATTATGAATTGAATACCTATAGGAACTGAATGGAAACAAGACCACAAGGACCTTTTTTCGGTGCTATCCATTTAGACCGTTTCACTGTACTCTCTTGCTGTTTGCATTTCTGCCTAATAAAGTATTCAATCAATCAATTAGAAAGAGAATGAAGAATATCTTGTTCAACTAATATAATCTGCAGTTGTAAGTGGGGGAGGAATTGTAGGATGTGCTACAACATGAATCAATGTTATTAGTAAATAATAAAACATTTGTGGGACAGTCAAGCGTGATATGAACATCCATTATCTACTTAGAAGCTCTTATCCCATTTTGACCTGAGGACGATTCTCTTAAAAACCCATGTTTCTATGTCTGTCGTTTTCAATTGGCCGCCGACCCCCATCTGAAAATATGTTGTTCCAGGGACCCCCCAGAAGCAAAGAATTTTAGTTAAAAACGTAGCACTCTGACGGAATATACAGTATATTCAAAGATTTGGGCCACATATTTTCACGATTTTTCAAAAATAGCAGATCTACAAGCTTGTAGCTTTAGCTATTGAAAAACTGCAGATCTACAAGCTCATAGCTCATTTTTCAATAGCTAAAGTATAACATAATGCCCGTCATAAATGGCGCCCAACCTGGCGTCCTCATTTTCGGGCCATCAATATAGGAGATCATTTTCCAAAAAATGGAAAGTGTCCCCAAAAATAGGAAAATTAGCAGATCCACAAACGCATTGCAATGTGATGCGTTGTGAATATGTGGATCAGCTACAACTTGCTAGGTTGTAGATAAAGCAATCTTTACCATTCCAACTTCAATATAGGCACAGCACCGTTTTAACGAAACACATATTAGGATTTCTTTTTAGCAATGCGTTTGATGTGGATAACTTAATTTCTGCTAAATCTAATATTCAAGTGACCCTTGAATATAATGTAGAGAGAATCCCCTCAGGGGAGCTTGATGTGAGGCAGATTCCCTGCCTGGTTTTAAAGTGGCTGAGCTGAACAAACCTAATGATCACACTGAGGAAGAAACTATTAGCTAAAAAAATCACACTGTTTAAAATGCTCACTTTTAATACACTGTGACCATCATATAGTGACATTGTACAGACTCAGTGAACACAGCCTTGCAATAGAGAAAGGCCGAGCTACACTTTCGAACCACCTGCCCACTATACCAAGACATTCAGAGACACATACTTCCCACAGATTGCACACACCCAAAGTTTGAAACTATGACCAATGACAAAAAAAAAAAAAAAATCACATATACTGTACCTATTGGGAGAAACACAACAATGTGCAAACACAGCAGCAAGATTTGGGAACTGTTGAGATAAAAGAAGGTTAGCCGATGAAATACAACCACCCTAAGGACTACTATCTGTATACCGAATAGGCCGCACCTGTAAACAGAGCTGCTACCTTTAAACACATCTTAAATCTGAGGCTGTTTTGTATACTATTTAAATAGTTTTGAAGAAAAAAATGCTGCTATTTGTCCCAAAGTGACTGCAAAAGTTGCTGCTATTTGTTTCAAAAGCTTTATACCCTTAGAACATGTTGACGCAGTGTGACATATAGCTCTGTAGTGTTTACACAATACTGTACGTCCTCCAACTATATACTTTCCCCATATTTTCCCTCAGAATTATAGCCTTTCTGTCTCATGGTAGTATGGTGTTCATCCCTTCTCTCTCCCTGTTCCCCTGGCACCCGCTAGGTGATGGTTGATTAAAGTATTTTAATCAACCATTATAAGTCATTTTTGAGCTGTGTACACCATTCCTTTAAATGGCTATGTGTGTCCCTGTGTCTGTCTGTGCCTATGTCTGTCTGTTTCTAGTAGGACCTAATGACCCCGTAAGCACTCAATTGACCACTGCAGCACACGCACGCACGCACGCACGCACGCACGCACGCACGCACGCACGCACGCACATGCACGCACACTGCACCGTGCATCGTTGACGTTTCGTGACGCAACAAAATCTATTGGAGTAATAGCAACAACTGTTTTGAAGTAAATGCAAAATAGCTAGATGGAAATGGGTGTGGCCTATATGGCGAGATGTGTCACGACCTAAGGAATCAAGGGTAAATACATTTATATCGCGGAAATCAATACGGATCAATAGCTACAGGTCCAAAACACAATCTTTGACACACAACTCTGTGAAACGACAAAGTATATATCAGGTTTAACTGGCTAAAGGATATTTTCCTTCTTTCACAGTGTTGAATTATTCTATTATTCACTATAATCACTGCAACATTTAAGATAGATTCACATGGACATAAAGAATTCAGATAGCCCCAACAAAACAGGAAATTATGAATACACATACCTTTATACTATATTCCATTATAGTGACCTAGAACTGTCCAATCTGCATCTGTGAACATAAACAAGTCTTTCTCGACGCCGGAAGCAAGGGAACCAAGTCTAATTTATGCTTTCATCCTGTACAGCCTGAAGCTTCTGAACTTACAGTGAAATGAAAGGAGACATCAGATTGTTTGTTTAAATGTTAAATTCCTGGGAGCTTTTATCATTATACTTTATTACTTGTGCAATCAGTCCTGAAATGGCAAATGCACTCCTGTTTCCAGCAACATTGACATGCCAGAGATACCTTTTCCGCCTCTTCTGAGTCTATTCAATGAATAATCACATCAAAAGCCTATGAAATATAACTGAAAGTAAAAGAAAAATCTATAATTATCATGTTTTGCGCATCTTACTGTAGCTCTGCTTCATATAAAAGTCCTCAGCCACATTACCAACCACATTAGATACAAAGCTACTACTTTTACAAGTTAAGTAACTTGCTTTTAGTGCACAACACTCTGTGATGAACATATACGAGCAGTTCAGATAAACCAACATCATGACATTGACAATTATATTAATATAATATAATTATATTAATTTTAAAGTTAAATGTGACCTTTGTGATGAATATATCAAAACTCAAGTAAAGTACTGATCCTCCCAAAAATGACTTAAGTACTGTGAGTACTTTGGACTTAAGTACTTTGTTACTTTGATCTACAAGGTTACAACACGGTGCGTATAGCGAATCGTGAGATTATAGATATCTTCGTCTATTTGCGGCGAAGAGATTTGGGGTAGAGGAACGAAAGGAGTTGACTTAGTATAGAGCCCTGGCTGACCCTGGACCAGTATAGAGGGTTTATAGAGCCCTGGCTGACCCTGGTCAAGTATAGAGGGTTTACTGTTGTATAGAGCCCTGGCTGACCCTGGTCAAGTATAGAGGGTTTACTGTTGTATAGAGCCCTGGCTGACCCTGGTCCAGTATAGAGGGTTTACTGTTGTATAGAGCCCTGGCTGACCCTGGACCAGTATAGAGGGTTTACTGTTGTATAGAGCCCTGGCTGACCCTGGACCAGTATAGAGGGTTTACTGTTGTATAGAGCCCTGGCTGACCCTGGTCCAGTATAGAGGGTTTACTGTTGTATAGAGCCCTGGCTGACCCTGGACCAGTATAGAGGGTTTACTGTTGTATAGAGCCCTGGCTGACCCTGGTCAAGTATAGAGGGTTTACTGTTGTATAGAGCCCTGGCTGACCCTGGTCAAGTATAGAGGGTTTACTGTTGTATAGAGCCCTGGCTGACCCTGGACCAGTATAGAGGGTTTACTGTTGTATAGAGCCCTGGCTGACCCTGGTCAAGTATAGAGGGTTTACTGTTGTATAGAGCCCTGGCTGACCCTGGTCAAGTATAGAGGGTTTACTGTTGTATAGAGCCCTGGCTGACCCTGGTCCAGTATAGAGGGTTTACTGTTGTATAGAGCCCTGGCTGACCCTGGTCAAGTACAGAGGGTTTATAGAGCCCTGGCTGACCCTGGTCAAGTATAGAGGGTTTACTGTTGTATAGAGCCCTGGCTGACCCTGGTCAAGTACAGAGGGTTTATAGAGCCCTGGCTGACCCTGGTCAAGTATAGAGGGTTTACTTTAAGTGCTTCACCTTATGATTTTCAACTGACAGAATTTCTATGCTCATCACACCTCTCTTGGATTTGCTTATCTGAACATAACATGAGACCTGGGGGGAATGTAGCCTGGCTAATAAGCCAGACTCAAATCACACTGTCGTGTGGTATTTGAGTCTGGAGATGCTGTGTATGGATCTTGTTTCCCGGGGGGTGGGTTCAAACATTTTCTCTTTGACGCAATTGGTCAGAGCTACTGTCAGTCAAAGGTATCAAGCATTACTGTACCAAAGCCCGCCCATATTGCATACCGTGTCCCGATTGGCCACACCAGTTCTCTGGTGTAGGAAATGGGCGTACAATTGAGCCTCTCCAGACCGTAATCCGCCGGCAGGCAATTTTCTTTTGCCAACGGCTGATTCGGTCTGGCTTATTAGCCAGGCTAGTGAGAATGAGCAGGAATAAAATGTTGTGCAGGTTCTTATACTCTTACAAAAGAGCATCTCAATTATCCTCTTGTGTAGAACGGTAATTGGTGCCAATTTAGAACGATAATTGGTGGAAAAAAGTATCATCAACAACAGCATATTGCTTTCATCAATGTCACATCTCATCTATGTATGCGGTCTACAAATTGCATCATTGGCAAAGCTTGGTTTGAGAGAAGGAAAGGCTGGAAGAATGCATGGTGAAATGTCTCAGGCTCTCTTACATCATTTGTATGTTATGGTACAGAGAAAGTATGTCATCTGTCAGACAACTCCACTCTCTCCTTCCCACAAGCCTTGCATCTTTCTTTAAAAAAAAAACGTATTTGTGCCTTTGCGATTTCCCACCTTCCCCAGCAAAACAGCAACATTCTCCCTTTCATCTCTGCAAACATAACCTCAGAGGGCATTCATTTTGCTGGAAGATGACACTTTTATTTTATTCTAAAATTGAATTGTAGATGTATTAATATTTCGCAGGAGGTTAAAACAGAGAGAAGCCTTTGGTTTGTTGGAAGCAAGTCTTCTTCCCAGAATCCACTAGTTAACTGGTTTGTGCACGGAGGTGACAGGTCAGGGGCCACGGTCATGCACAAACATACAGCATACACACGCAGGCACGCACGCACGCACGCACACGTACACACACACGCACACGCACACACACACACACACACACACGCACACACAGCTCTTTTTTCAAAAACATCAACAAAGAGATGGTGAGAGAGCAAAATAAAATAGAGGAGAGGGATATTAGGCCTCTAATATCTAACGTACTGTATGGCCCATCGTACAACGTTCTTTTTTTTTTTAAGATATATTTTTTTGCGGCTTACGCCTTTTATTGGTTTTTGAAGGGACAGACAGTAGGCTGACAGGAAACGGGAGAGAGATGGGGAAAGACATGCAGTGAAGGCCGTGTCGGGCTCGGGAGTCGAACCCGCGGGACACTGCGACTGGATTACCAGTCGGGTGCCCAGACGGTTACACCACCGCCTGGGCCACAACGTTCTTGTGCACCGAAATTAGCAGATCTACAAGCTGACAACGCATCTCATTCGCAACGCATGGTCAGCTTGTAGATCACTGTTTCCGTCGTGCGCAAACCGTCCTACGGTGAAGTCGAAATCGGGCTCAAGAGCTGTCATCTCTCCGCCGGTGACAGGGTATAAATAGCAAGCGCCTTCACTTAAAAGTGGAGATGAAACCATCTGCTTTGTTTCCAGTGCGCTGCTGTAACACGGCTTTGAAACCTGCAGCCTAGCTGGAGACAAAACTTCTCCATCTCTCCCCCACCCAGAAAGCTGGAGAAAAACAAAGAAGAAGGCTCCAGTGCAGAACAAATGACCTAATATTTGACAGACGGTGAAGGCATACATACTGTATCTACAGACTCAAACAAACACATTCAAGGAAAACATTAGCTCATGGGTTTTGTATGGTAAATCTGAATTAGGTTGCTGCTAGTATGCCTATTATTTTAACACAGGGTATATTAGATTTGTTTCAATGCTGCGCGAGGATGCACATTTCCATTGCAGTTGATTACAAGTTACAACACAGCTGGTTATAGGGTTTGAAATTGTAGATCTGTAACACTTGGACGCAACTAATCACTGCTGCGGTGGTGTACACATGTGACCAGGTTTGACTGAGAGCCTGCATGCCATCGTGCAACCTCCAGCTTTTCACCAGAGGAGAAAAACTGAATTTATTTATATTTTATCCAAAAATGAGTTAATAGCACAGGCAGACTCTTCACATACTAGAGCATGTCTGAAATAAATAACAGAGCTGAAATAAATGTATGAAATAAATGCTTAAACATATGTAGCTACAGTAGGTGTAATGTTAGGTCACATTCTCACCTAATACTTCGGTAGACTCGATGCGAATGGGCGGAGAAGTTGCGATTCTTGCATATTTAATTTGCAACGCAGCAAGGAAACGAAGCAGGGAATTTTATCAATGTGTTCAATTCATAAAGTACACAGTGAAGCTATGGTGTTAAAAAATATACTTCGAGTAATAGTGTGTGTGTGTGTGTGTGTGTGTGTGTGTGTGTGTGTGTGTGTGTGTGTGTGTGTGTGTGAGCCACTGTTCTTTTGGGCACATGAACGAGGCACTGCGGAGACGGGAGCGCAAAATGATCCGAAGTTTACAATAGCTACTCCCATGCTGTACACTTTTTTGAAAATAAATATTCCTCCTTATATAATAATAATACCTAGGCATGTAACGATATATCGATATATCGTACTCCCTACAATTATTATGCATATGACATGTTAGCTATGCCTCCAGTTTATAAATCATGCTGAGCTAAACATGTGTTTTTAAATTTTGAAGTATTTATATTTAAACAAGATGAAGAAAGTCTCCACTCGGATCCCCACACACAGTGACAGCCCTCCATGTTTACGCACGACAGACAGACAGAATATTCTGTACACTGCAGTGTTTTTTGATTAATGTGCTCTTCATCATATTTCGATGAGGGCTTCGGTCTCCTTATTTGACCACGTCACATGGTAACCTAACGGGACATCTTTGTACTGCGTAAAATGAATATCCCTTCTCCGCCTCCAACTGTGCAGCTCCTTATCCGCCACATAGTTTGCTTCATTTCCTTTATTTGCTACGGATTGCATTCCCACCTGCACCGAATCGAAATCAAGCGCGATTGGAAGCGAAGCGAAACCCCCGTTTTTTGAGTTTTGAGTAGAATGTGGTTCTTTGATGCGCATTAGGATTCGAATGAGCCTTCACACCTGCCAAACAAAGCGCACTTTCGGAGAATACGTAGCAGGATTCGTTTTAATCGCAGTAAAGCTTTCTGGTGTGAATGTCACCTTAGAGTCCACAGAAGTGAACCTTTCAAGCCTGTTTTCTCAACTCTATGATTCCCTGCTTTCATATGACGTGAACAAAAACAAAAATTCAAAAAAATCCAATGACCTTGTGGTGAAGCAGGGCATTGTATGACCTTTCACTCTTCCCCTCTGAGGAGGTCATTATTGTAGAGCCATGGCTGATTGATACATATTCAAGGTATTTATCCTATAGTGACCAGTTGTGTTCCGGGACTTCAGTCGACTGTTAATCGTTTTGCCGTTTGGGGATAAAGTGTTGTCGATGCACAGTTAACCTCTCATTGACTGTGTTAGTTGTACTTAAGCTGTGAGAAGAACCCTCCACCATACAGAAGATAGATGTTGGTGGAGGAGAACATAAGGTATTATATTAATGAGATTCACAAGAAGGTTTCTCATCAGATCCCCTATTGTGTAATTGACTAATCAACATCATCCAAAGTATACCGGCGTCTTTGTTCTCCGGATAATACATTCTGATGGGTTCAAAGGCATAGGAAACGCAGAGAAAGTGAATGTGTGTGTGTGTGTGTGTGTGAGTGTGCTTGTGCGTGCACGTGTGTGTACACATTTAGGTGTGTGTCTGTGTATGTGTGCTGCTTGCTTGCGTCAGGAGACCAATTACATTCTAGCGTTGTACTTCAAATGAGCCACAACGAATCAGTGCTCCTCCCTGATTTAGCCCCGGTAGAAATGAAAGGAAAAGGCACATGGCACACACGCGCGCACATGCACACACACACACACACACACGCGCACACGCACACGCACACACACACACACACACACACACACACACACACACACACAGTTCAGTACATATACAAAAGCCACATCCTTTGTCTACAGTAACTCATGTGTTAATTTTGGTGGGTTCCATTTTGAGTTACATAAGGTACTTTCCATCTGATGACAGCTGCTTTGTTTAGCAGGCAAGGAGGACATTAGGTAATAATAACATCAATTTGGATGAAGACATACTGACAGAACTGACAACTGAACAGAGCACATTCTTTTTTAAAGATGGAGTGCCGTGATTTTTTTCCACCCTAAAACGTGATCATCAGGTATTATTAGGCATGTAACGATACACTCAACTCACGATACGATACGTATCACGATATGAGGTTCACGATACGATTTTTCACGATATTTTCAACACAATTATTTTCCAGACAAATGACCGAAAAATCTTTTTTTTAATGATTTATCTTCCCCCCAAGCTTTTTTCACAATTTTTTATTTAACTTCATTGCAAAAGTAGCATTACTTTTCATGTAAAATTACTTAATTTCTGTGCAACAACTGTAAACATGCTTTCATGTTTAAACCTAGCTCGAGTTAACATTTCTTCTTTTCTTTGATGGCATCTTAGGATAGATGTAGACCTATTTGACAGTGCAGAAACATAATTGCCTTCCTTGATGTATTAATGAGCATCAATAACAACCATCACCTGTGTCACAGACACATACAGCTCCCCTCTGCAGGCCTCTACTACTGAAAGTGACTGCATGGAGTCTGTCTCATTTCTCTCCAAAAGCACGTGAATATGATGGAATATGATTACAGCTCACATTTCATATCACACACTAGCCCCCCCCTAAAAAGAAATATATATATATATATATTTTTTTAAATCGATATAAATGTTTAATAAATCGATACATATCGTCGGGATATAATATCGATATATATCGATATACGATATATCGTTACATGCCTAGGTATTATTATTATATAAGGAGGAATATTTATTTTCAAAAAAGTGTATAGCATTTGTTAAAATGTCATTTTTATGTGGACACACACACACTAGTTCATTAAGTAGCCTATGCCTGGTTTGCCTGGTGGGTGGTGATGGGTGGTGATCCACCTGAACTGAAGCTGCAACCACAGCTGTTGTTGTATGATAAAGGGGGAGGGGTTAGGGGAGGTGATGATATTGTGATGTCACTATATCACTGTTTTTTTTTTTCATTGGCACGTTTGACTGTCAAGGTTTCAGCCTCCAGGAAGAAACCTTAAAAACAAAGGGAAGACATCATTGCACATAACAACCACACCAAGGGGTCTCTAAATGAAGTACTGTCACCTCATAAACACATGAAAAACTGGAAAAAACATCACGGCACTCTTTAATAAACACCGATTCTAAACAAAGCAATTAATGGACAACAACGGACTCGCTTGCCAGACATAGTGAGCAAAACGGTATGACGTAAATGTGATCGTTGGACACGCGGCCTCGTCCTCAAACAAAGATCCGTCATGGGGAGGCTTCGATTAGGAGGCTAATATTGCCCCGTACTGTATCAACATTCATGTTTGAGCAGCTCAAACACGGCATAATCTCGAAGACGCATGCATGTAGCAGGAAGAAAGCCCTGGGCTTCAAAGGAGACGTAAACACATAAATATGCACGCTCCAGAAACAGCAACAGAAACAGCACCAACACCACGCCCATGGATCCATTAATCCCTGGTAGTGAGTAATCCCAGTGTGTTCATACTGGGCTAATCTCCCTCTCTTCTGCTAACCTATTAAGACCTGAGGCCGGAAAAGAAAAAAAATCTTCTAAATCAGTTTTTCTGTTTCTAGTGGTGCTCAAACCCTCAAAATGATATGTATTTGGCCATGGACCCCCATCTCAAAATAATATTTTGTTCCAGGGGACCCCCAGAAACAAATGTTTCAGTTAAAAATGTTCACTGTGAAAGACTATACTATTCAATGATTTGGGCGACACATTTTCAAGATTTCTCAAAAATAGCAGATCTACAAGCTCGTAGCGCGGCACTAGGTGCCGCGCTACGAACTTGTAGATCTGCTATTTTTCAACAGCTAAAGTATGAAATAATGATTGAAGTGGTTAAAAGCTACAAAGTGACACAGGTGCGTCCCCGGTCCTAATGGGCTAAGGGACTGAGGCTCTCTCACTCGCAGGTGAAAAACCCATTCCCATGTCTGCCCCGCACCTCTAATCCCACTTACGGGAGGGGGTGTGTGCCTGCAGTATTTCTCTTCAATTTCATCACTAAATGGAAGGTCATTGGAAATGTGATATAGCTGCAGACTATTTTTTAATTACTTTTATGATAATGATAAATCCAAAAAAGGCTGAAGCAAAACACCTTGCTGTAAACACTTTGTTTTTTAGTAACACAACATTATATGTGTTTCCCTCGGTGCTGGCAGCCTATATGTCCTCCAGGAGAGTTGCATATCTGCTTATCATTTAAAGTGTTTCCCTGAGCTTTGATTCCAAAGCTCCACAGGCTTAGTTCAGTGGAACTGTAATGATGGTGGAAAAAGTACTTAACTGTTTTACCAGTACCTAAGTAAAAGTATCAATACTGTAGATAATGTAGAAATACTCTGTTACAAGTCAAAGTCAGAAATTCTAAATTTACTTTAGTAAAAGTACAAAATATTGGTATGAAAACTTAAAGTAGGCTACCAAAAGTACATTTCACAAGGTTAAAATGTATAAAATAGCCGATTGAAAGCTTGTCAATCGGCTATTTTCAAATGGCCGAAATGAATATAGGGCTGGCTGAAGTGTAATAATAATCTAAATGAATATAGGGCTGGCTGAAGTGTAATAATAATCTAAATGAATATAGGGCTGGCTGAAGTGTAATAATAATCTAAATGAATATAGGGCTGGCTGAAGTGTAATAATAATCTAAATCTACAAAGTAACTATAGTAATTCAAGTTTTAAAATAAATGTAGTGGAGTAAGAGTACAACATTTGGATCCGAGAAACAAGCTTCTAAATAAATATCTGAAAAAGCTTTACTTTTTGGTGGTAAAAGCGCTCAAACTTTCTTCTTTCCTGCCTTGATATCCCCCCTCTTTTTCCTTTCTTTGTTTTCTTGGAAAAATAACACAATGGGAACTATGCACAAAAAGATTACTTGTAAAACTGTGATGTGACAATAAAGATGATTCTGATACAGTACAGTACAGTACAGTACAGTACAGTACAGTACAGTACAGTACAGTACAGTACAGTAATATATATAAATATACATAGGCCTATATACACACACACAGGATACATATGGTATGTCAGAAACTGACCGTGTACTGTGACATTTAAGGTTATTTTTTCTACACATTTCTCTTACATCTGCTGACTCACTTTCATAGTTGTTTTTTCTATTTCTTTTTTGTACTTTCAAGTTTAACTTTACTTTTAAGGTCCCAATTTCAGTTGGATATCATAATCTTTGTTGAGTTGTAGGCCATGTGTGTGTGGGGGAGAGAAAGAGAGAGAGAGAGAGAGAGAGAGAGAGAGAGAGAGAGAGAGAGAGAGAGAGAGAGAGAGAGAGAGAGAGAGAGAGATATCTAGCCAGCCTGGCTGTAAGGCCCTTGGGCAATCTGACCTATTTCTGCCTCGGAGTCGCTGCTTTATCACAAACAGATACCAGGCCGCCATTGCACCTGCATGCTGTGTATGTGTGAGTGTATTCATGTGTACCTGTGTGTGTGTGAGTGTGTGTGTGTGTGTGTGTCTGTGCATGTCTCTCAGGTAAAACAGTGCACCTCTATTTGATGCTCACTGATGCGAATGCACGTTCAACCCCTCCCCCTGTCTTCATCTTCCATACTCTACATTTTCCTAGTGCAGCATTTGTCCACAACACACACACACACACGCGCGCGCGCACGCACGCACACAAAAATAAGGATTCACTTCCTCTATTTCTCTGCTGCCATGTTCAGTGCTGAGTTTTGCTGTTGTTCACGGCAGGACACACACACACACACACACACACACACACACACAAAAACATGCAAGTAGGCCTACGTACATGCAAACCTGCACGCGCGCGCGCGCACACACGCGCACACACACACACACACACACACACACACACACACACACACACACACACACACACACACACACACACACACACACACACACACACACACACACACACACACACACACACACACACACACACACTTCAATGGGCTTCATTGGCATGAGAAAACATACATTTACATTGCCAAAGCATAAAGTGGAACAATTCAATCAAAACAAAATGTGTGTACGCAGTAACCACGTACGTACGCACGTACGTACGCACGCACGCACGCACACACGCGCACACACGCACACACACACACACCCCAAAAGAACACACATGTACACTCGCAGACACACGCCTTTACAGTAAAAGTGCTCACGACAGGACGATGGAGGCTGATTCAGAACAGCTAGTGAGAGTGTAATGATTGATGATGAGAGCAGAATATCCGCAGCCACAGCAGAATCACACAAACAGGTTCCGTGGGGCCTCTGGGCGCTGGCTGGGCTACTTGGGCCTGGCTAAGGAGGTGCTTGGGTTCACTACCTCTACCACCCACGCAGTGCTACAACCACGTCAACCTTAACCTCGCGTCACCAGGCTTTCCACCTCGGAGGAAAGCCTGGTCTGTGTTACTACATCGCTGTGTGTGGTCGGGAGCGGATGGTAACTTAATTACGTCATGTTGTAGTAGTCACTGATTTGTAGTAGTCAGGCAGGAAACCACAACCGGTGTGTGTGTGTGTGTGTGTGTGTGTGTGTGTGTGTGTGTGTGTGTGTCTCTCTCAGGTAAAACAGTGCACCTCTATTTGATGCTCACTGACTGATGCAAATGCACGTTCAACCCCTCCCCCTGTCTTCATCTTCAATACTCCTAGTGCAGCATTTGTCCACAACACACACACAGTGTGTTTGCTGTATTGAAGATTATTTGTGTGCTGAAGAAAAAAATCTTTCTCCTAGTATAATCATAGTACCTGATGATCATGTTTTAGGGGGGAATCACCCAAGTGAAAGTGGGTTGAGGTGGGTGGCTTTAAGTGTTCACTGAAGTTCAGAATTTCGGAATGGTGGTGTTTTTTAAGCACCACCATTCCGAAAAATACATTTCGGAATGGCAAGGTTTTTGGAATGGTGGGTTTTTGGAATGGTGGGTTTTTGGAATGGTGGGGTTTCGGAATGGTGGGTTTTCGGAATGGAGGCCTGTCCCCATAAAGGACAGCATTCCATCTTTAAGCAGGCCACGGGTCTTGGGTTGAGTAGCACTTTAACAATCTCTCTTTTGGGTCTCGACCTGAAACGTTTTAGAACCACTGGTGTGTAAATGTCAGTGTCGCCAGAATCTCACATGAATCACAATAAACTGTATGTCAGTGGAGAGAGAGAGAGAAAAAACATCTACCACTTTCTGCTGTTTAGTGTTTATTGCGTTACATATATCCCAGCTGTGTAGTGTCAAAGTGCAGTAATATATACCCCCATCGCTGAGGTAGGCTGTGTGTGTTTATGTGCGGCACCAACCACTTTCAACCAGGCGGCGAGCATGCCTTTGTAGGTGAAAATAATAAAAAGAAAGAAAGAAAGAAATTAGAAATTCTATTCATTGCACGACAAAGTATATTGGGGCTTAAGCGGTCCAGATGGCACGGCTCCTGTTGCAGACAGACAGTCTTTCCCACTGATGTAAGCTGGTGAGTGTTCTCACACACACACACATGCACGTGCACGCACGCACGTCGCACATACGCGTGCATGCACACACGCACGCACACGCACACGCGCGTGCATGCACACACGCACGCACGCACACACACACGCACACACACACACAGAACTGTGATGTAATGGACTGTGAAAGGTAACCACCCACCCCACTTCCGATCTCTCTCTCTATCTCTCTCTCTCTCTCCCCTCCCACCCCTCTCTCATCCCCACTCATTCTTCTTGCCATATTTTCCATTCCTTTTTCTCTCAGCAGCCGAGTCCACGGGGACTACTACTGAAACAAGCCCCCACAGCTCCCTCGACTGGTCGCCAGAGGGAAGTGCAAGCCAGGGGCTTACTGCCTACTATATAGCCAGCATGGGCAACCTGCATTCAGTGCTGATGACGGTCTGAGGCTAGAGGACCGAAACGTCCAATCTGTGTCACTTTATTTCACCTTGGCACTTATTGCAAAACCCTGCTAAACATGTTAGTCAGTCAGTCAGTCCGTAAGTCCGTCCTTCCGTCACGCCTCGTGACACGCTCCATATATGGCCGTCAGTCCGTCACCATATATGAAGATCACAACACTGACCTCATCAAACTCTGGATCATCTCTGGATCATCACCTAGATCTGCATATATGGAGGCGGCAAGCAACGGCTGCAACGCTACATCTGACCTCGAACACTTCGATCTCCATATATGGAGCTGACCTGTTCTGACATTCCATATGTTGATCCTTTCCCACCCATCCTTCCTCTTTCATGTCTCTCTGATACCTGTCCAATCAAACTCTAGACGGGCCCGTCCCAAAGTAATTAGCGCAGCCGTGCGAAAACTAGACTTCTCAAAGGCCCAGCCTTACCTGGGCCCTAACTGGGCTGGCCCGAGGCCCCACCTGGCCTTACTAATTAGCACACATTTTACGTCCTGCCCAGCCCGAAAACGGCAAAAAAAGTCCATATATGGACTTTTGTTTCAGACCTGTTGTTTCAGCGCGCGAAACAAAAGTTCTCACCCTCAGGGCGTCTTACTTATTGTTAGTAAAATTTCCTATTTTCGCATCCAAAGAGCCTCAATGTTCGCATTCGACTGCGCCCCTCCCCCTCACACAACACAATGTTGTGTCAAACCATGTGACCTCCATTGGAAATGCATTGGGCGGCCATGATACTACACAGCATTGATCCAACGAGCACGAGAATTGCATTAAAGGTGTGAGCTCAACCTTAGTGTGCGAGCCTATTTTGTTGTTTACGAAACCTTCATGATGGCCTTTCGCATCTTTTTGACCATTTCTATATCCGCCCATACTCCTTTTGTAACCTTTCATGACCAAAGCTCCCGTGTGGGTCTTTTGTGCACCTTTTGCCTGTCAACTTTCTAGACATGGGTTAGGTGTCAGAACTCCAAGCTGCTACATTTATTTAGACTCAAGTCTTCTTCACAAAGCTTCTCCTGCAAACCTCCCTCCTATGTCCTCTGTTTCTATCAGAATAGACGCCTTAACAGACGACGTCACACTGATAAGCAACAGCATGCGCGTGCAGGCCGGCAGCACAAGAACACCACCTCTCATAATATGCAAAGTTCTAGCTGCACTCACGTGTAAAAAATGTCCCATCAAACTTTCAGATGCTGTTTTTCTCTCAGTGTGGAGGAAGAATGATTAGGATTTTTATTGTATATTCTCTCACTCTTGAAAGATATAATCCATTGGTTTCTGTTGTGTGTGAACAATAATAGCAATTCAAATCAGTTGTCCTCAAAACCACACCTCCAGTCGCTGTCATAAGAACGGGAGGTACACTCATGATCACGGCAGCAGAGGCTATTTGTGCATGGCTGTGCACGCGCACCTGCAACCCATCAAGTATAATGTATGCTTCGTCCGCGATGGTGTCGCGCACGCAGACCTCTACGCTCACAACAGTGAGATCTACAAGCTCACGCATAGTGAGCTTATATATTGGCTATGTATAAAGGCTGACGTGGTAATGTATGTTTTGGAATAATAATCAAAATCTGCAAAGTAACTAATGTTTTCAAATAAATGTAGTGGAGTACAAGTACAATATTTGGATTTGGATGTAGTGGAGTAGAAGTAAAAGTATTGAAAATGGGAAATACTCAAGTAAAGTACAAATACCTCAAAATTGCACTTAAGTACAGTACTTAAGTAAATGTACTTAGTTACTTTGTACACCACTGCACACAAATGCAGATGAATACACAGATGCACACACGCTTAAAGGGGAATACCACTCACTTTCAACATTTTACTATGTCATTAATATAGCCTACCTTAGAGTTGTGTGGAAATAATAAAAAGTCCCCCCCATGCTGCATGTGTTGCCTAGAACTGGAGGTCTGAAAAAAATCAGTAACATTATGAAGTACATCTTTGTGACATCACAAAGATGTACTTCATAATGTTACTGATTTATACTTTGTCACACAGTGGTGTCACTCTGGGGAAAATAATGAATTTCCACGAGGAGAATGCAATGTTCTTTCTAAGGAATATATTATTATTCATTTTTTTTCACTATGCAATGTTCTTTCTAAGGAATATATTATTATTATTCATATTTTTTTTTCACTCGCACACTGTCTTCACTTGGTCAATAAAGAATAAACATTCTTATTGTAAAGGTCAAATGCCTTCATCAGGCATCTTTTGATTTGATTTGATGTTTATAAATCTTGAACAAATAAAAAGTATAGAAAACTCTAGACTGCACATCAACACAATAACAAAGCACAACTGTTTTGTTCAAGAAGGGACAGAGAGAAGCAAAAGCTTATATTGTCCGACCCCCTTCTTACCTTGACATATATCAATATATTGTAAAAGAAAAATTATAATACAAGTATATATATATACACATGTATATATAAGTGTATATAATAATAATAATGCCCTTTTATTACATAGGCCCTACAGTAAATGTAAAGCAATCATAATAAAAGTAACTAGAAAAGGATCGCTGCAAGCAGCGATAAGGCCGGACCAAGCAGGAAGGCAATAAGAATAATATGCACAAGAAACATGGAAGACTAAACTTGAGAAAAAGACCATGGAATTGTGACAGGGTGGTTTTTTTTATAGTGGGGGGCAGGTACGGGTTCTTGAAGACTCATACACAGAGTTGGCCTTGTGTTGCAAAGGCAAGAGCTCTACCTACCGAGCTAACAAGCAAAATCATTCAGTGTTTTTGTAGCAAGTTGCACAAGGATAACTAATGATAAAGGTGGGTAAAGATAAATTAATTGACTGCATATAAACTAGAAAATGTACCAGATTCAGACGAGGAGCTCAATGAGTGAGTGAAAACCAATTAAATGAGTCGGAAACAGGGATTAAAGGTTAACTGAAAAATTATTATTAAACTTCACAGAAAATTAACAGCTTTGAACATTCATGAAAAACAAACAAATGGGGCCCACTTTAAGTTGTTGAATTAAAAAGTCCTAGTTCAGTTCCTATTCAATTCAGGGAAAGCAGTCTCTTTCTCCAATTTGGAGAACCAGATTACCACATTTGTGGGTGAAGGGGGGGGGGGGGGGGGTAACAGTTCAAACGGTTCATGAGCTATGCCTAGTCAAAGTTTGCATTTTCAATATAGCGCCACCCTTTGGCCAATGGTTGTGGGCTCCGCATCCTCACCGTTTGGCATGGACCTCTACCATATCTCCAAATTTCACGAAAACCGACTGCACGGTTCAGCCAGAACTGCTATTTTTGGCGGAAGAAAATAAATAGCAATTCCAAAAAAGGACCAAGTTCTTTCAGAACTGCTTGGTCCTTTAATAAAAAATACATTCTCTAATCTCTATAGTAAAGAATAACTCTATCTATCTATCTATCTATCTATCTATCTATCTATCTATCTATCTATCTATCAATGCACCAAGTCTCTGTCTGTCTGTCTGTACGTACGTGTGTAATCCACGTAACTCGAGAACCGTTCGCCCCACTGCCTTTCAAAATTCGACACGCCGCACTACACCACCGCAGGGGGTGCAGTGCCCGGTGTTGAGTCGGTCGTACCCACGGTTGTCCAGAACCGCCCCAAAAAGGCCTCTGCCCGGGCTCTGGACATGGGGCCCCTGCCCAGTGTCCATATATGGAGCTAGCCTGTTCTGACATAATTCTGACGTCTGTATATACTCCGTATTTGGACATGCCTGACAAAAAACTCCATATAGGCATAAAAGGGGCACATGCATAATATCTGGGTGGGGCATTCATTTCCAACGTGCATCGTTCCAAGTAGGCCAGTGCCCAACGGGCACCGCTGTAGAGGCTCCAACACATAATATCTGGGTTGGGCATGCATTTCCAACGTGCATCGTTCCAAGTAGGCCAGTGCCCAACGGGTACCACTGTAGAGGCCCCACGGGCACCGCTCTAGTCACATAAAGAAATCACATGATTGATGCCTTTTGAATAAATACAACTTTCATTCTTTAATGAAATATACAAACTACAAAGGAAAAATAAGTGTTGTACACTGCCCTTTTTTTCTTCTAATTGTTCGGCCCAAATTCTTTGGTTATTGTCATGACATTTCATCATCCGAGATGGCTTTGTCCGAGACTTACAGGTCTTTAAATAAATACACATTAGGCTGCAATCACACTGCCCATTTGGCGAATAATGACTTATCCTACATATTTTGTGTAATGTTATACATTTTTCATTAACAAAATCAATAGCCAAAAACAATGCATATCCAACTATTTTTCCATGACCCTTGATAAATTCCAAACCTTTTCCAGGACTGGAAAATGTTTTTTCTAATTTCAAAATATTTCCAGGGATTTCATGACCGCGGGAACCCTGACACTAATGATTAATTATAGAAGTCAACATGCCAACAGACACATCATTCAATTTGCAGATGATTCTGTCATTGTTAAATAAATCTTTTGGGTGATAGTGAGGTCAGCCACGGCCCGGTTGTAGATGGTTTTGTCTCCTGGTGTGAAGAGGCATTTCTACAACTTAATGTCACTCACAAGGACTAAAGACGTGTGCATTGATTTCAGACGATGTCCACCAGCTCCTCAGAGTAGTGTCAGAAATGGCCAAACAGTGGATTTGGTAACCACTTAAAATATCTCTCGTCCATTATCGACAATCGTCTGAAATTCGATTCCAATACTGAAATGGTGGGCAAGAAAGGTCTTCTGTTTAAAGGGGCATTCCACTCATTTTCAACATTTTACTATGTCATTAATGTACCTTAGAGCTGTTGTGTGGAAATAATAAAAAAGTTCCCCCATTCTGTGTTTCCTAGAACTAGAGGTCTGAAATGAATCATTAACATGGTGAAACACATCTTGATGACATCATCAAGATGTGTTTCACCATGTTAATGATTTTTTTCATAATTACAGTTCTAAGAAACACAAAATGGGGGTACTTTTTTATTATTTCCACACAACAGCTCTAAGCCTTCTAAGGTATATTAATGACATAGTAAAATGTTGAAAAAGTGTGGTTTTCCCCTTTAAGTAAGCTAGCCAAATTTCAGGTGGATAAATCATTGATGATTTTATTCTACAGGGCCTTCACTGAGTCTGTCATTTGCTGGTATGGTAACCTTGGCGTGAAGACAACATGCTCTTAACGGGGTTGTTACGGGGGCTAGCAAGACTGTGGGGGTAAAACGCAGCAGTCTGAGTCATGTACGACGAGCAGGTGCTCAAAAAAGCATAATCAATTAGAGCAGACAGCTCTCACCCCCTGAACCAGGAATTTGAATTATCGCCTTCCGGCCAACGGTTAAAGACACCTGCAACCAGAAACAACAGATTCAAATTCTCATTCATGCCCAGCTCCATTCGGGCCATCAACAAGGAAGGGAAGCAGGTAGCTGCTGTTTAGTTTCAGGGGTGGGTGGTGAGGATGGTGGTAGTCGCACTTTGGTTGCACTTTGGTTTTAGTTGCACTTTATATTTAAAATTAAATATGTCTATTCTTGTTTATGTATGTTTTACTGTGTGTACTGTGTTTTTATCATCTGCTGTAAAATGAATTGCCTGTGCCAGTTTTGGGACATACAAATAAACTTGACCTTGATAAAGAAATCAATGACTACTGCAGTCTCAGAATGATCCAACCTCTTCACGACAAGTGTGTCTTTAGTAGTTAAGTTAGTAGTGCACCATATTTTGTTGTGATGACCTGGTTCAAACGTGATGCATAGCCTGGCAGACACCAGCTTCTGGAAGGCAGTGTTCCTGCATGAGGAATCTTAGCCCATTCCTCATGTGCAATGGCCTCCAGACCACTAATATTATTATGGTTGTATTTTACAACCACCTTCTTCAAATCCCACCAGAGACCTTCTATGGGGTTCAAGTCAGGAGACTGTGACGTGACGTCACGACACTCTAGAATCCTGCAATAAATTTGAGTGCAACCGTAAATATATATTTGTTCTTTTTTTTTGTCATTCTGTCGTGTGAATTAAGAATGGGCTTTAGAGACTTTTATAGGCTGTACATACATTATGTCTCCCCTGCGTGTCCTCTTCTCCATGTCAGAATCAGAATCATCTTTATTGTCACATAAAACAGTGGGTGAAAATCTATTTTCGTGCAAGCTCCATCGTTTTTGATCGTTTCCAGAAAGGGAAGGCAGGGTGGGTCCATGAGGAAAGCAAAGGTCAACCTGATGACAGGCGGTGGTCATGCTTTGTTCAACAGTCTGATGGTAGCCACGTGGAAGCTGTTCATAAACCTGCTGGTCTGGCCCTTGATGCTCGGGCCACGCTCGTTTTGGTTATTCCGACCAGTTCCTTTCCCCTCCATCAGGCGCCCCGGCTGGCCAGGGGGAGGTGGTTTAGAGACCAGGATTACTGCCTGTTTTTTGTGAGGGTACCTACCCTAGGGGACACGGGGAGAACATGCAAACTCCACACAGAAAGGTCCTTTCGCCAGTAGTCGACGAACATTCTTCGTGTAGTTTTTAGTCGACAAAGTCAACACTATCTTGTACATGCCCTGGAGCGAGGGGAGCTCTGCTGACCGCACCACCCCATGGTAGTGAGGGGAGCTCTGCTGACCGCACCACCCCATGGTAGTGCAGTTTCTCAGGCAGTGCAGTTTCCATAACGGGCTGTAAAACAGCCTGACAGGACGCTTTCAATGCAGCTGTTGTAGTACAATGTGAGGATGCAGGGCCTAACGCTCTACTAAGTAGAGAGGTAGGCCCGCAGGCCCTGCATCCTCACATTGTACTACAACAGCTCCATTGAAGAAGTAGACTCTACTTCTTCAATGGAGCTGTTGTAGTACAATGTGAGGATGCACGTTGCACGGCCTACAGTAACTCTGTACTTCTTCAGGTGGTGAAACCAGTGTAGTGTAGTCGCTGCTGGGCCTTTTCCCCGTGTCCCACTTGAGCTCTTCCTCGATGTGTACTCCAAGGAACTTGAACTCACTCAACTGACCCTTTCACAGTGGTGGAAAAAAGTACTCAAAGATTTTACTTAAAGGGTAAGACCACTTTTTTGAGGTTTGGGTTGTGTAGTTACCTTGCCATGATGTAACTCCAAATGTGGACAAGAAATACAAAATAATTAATTCAGTGATTAGAAATTGATAATTCAAAATATTTTCTCCTCATTAACTTACATTGTACGCTAAAACAGCTCTCAAAGTCACTCTTTTAGTACGTAAACAAACACAAACAAAGTTGATTCAGACAATATACGTAGAGCATCACCAAAACGTATGTGGTTTTATTTTTTCATAAAAATGTTAACTTCCTGTTGATTTGTCCATTTTATTAGGAATAAAACCCAGACTGGATCCATGGATCCGTATCCAGATCTTCTAATGTAAAATCAACAGGAAGTTAACATTTTTATGAAAAAATAAAACCATGATTGTTTGTTTACGTACTAAAAGAGTCAAAACAATGGTATTTTTTTCTTTTTTGTGTATTTTTATATCAAAAGTCCATACAAATCGAATTTTAATTACTTCCTTTGAATGAAAACGTGATGCGTGATGACGTGTCGAGTTGCTGCAATCCGACCAATCACTGTTGTGTCATCAGTAGCATGCCTCACGGTGATGTTGGAGTCGTGTGTGGCTGCGCAGTCATGCGTGCGCAGGGAGCAGAAGAGAACCAGGGCTCAGCACGCATCCCTGGGGTGCTGCCGAGGGTCAGGTGTGATACTGGCCATTTACCTGGCACGGTTCCACAGCAAGTCTAGTACAGTGTGTCATCGATGTCTGGGAGAAAACTCCATATTATTATTTTTGTAATTAATGCCCTACTTTGGGGCACAGTGGCGCCCTGGCGCAGTCGGTATAGCTATCATCAGTGCCTATACCCTAGGTGGGGTAGTTGTTCTGCATGTTCTCCCTGCCCCCCCCCCCCCCGTCCCCCCCCCGTCCCCAGGTAGGTACCTGCACAAATAAAACATGCAGTAATCCTAGTCTCTATACTGGAGGGGAAAGGAACTTGAAGGAACTGGTTGGAATAACGTATTCCTTCCACACGCTGCGTCCTACCGGGGAAACTCCCCCCTGTCAGGTGATAAGAAGCGGCCTGCTCACGCCTCACGCATTGAAGGAAGCATGAGCTCAGTTCGGGGCTCTCCACAGGTTGGCAGAGGGAGAGTAGCGCCCAGTTTTACAGCTTAGGAAATTGGCACCGGGTGAAAATGGGTTACAAAATTTGTGGGATAAAAATGTAAGAAAAAATTAAATAATAATGCCCCTACTTCGTCATACAAGAGCATCGCGCAAAAGTAGCATACAGAAAATAGCCGATTCTACCCGCAGTGACGATGTCTAACATTAAAATGAACTCTGACACACGTCTACACATATTGTCTTGGAGTGTGCGCTTCGAC
>NC_136809.1:44049081-44166581 GCF_951216825.1 Electrona antarctica
AGATTGATTGTGTGCGTGCGTCGACCGCATCTTTACGGATTTAACGCCGGGGCAAAATAAGCAGGCAAATGCAAAGACTGAATAATTTGACTTAACGTGGCGTCTCTTATCAACAAGCCTTCTTCACAGGGTTTTCCTTTGAAACCGCTCCCTCACTAAGGCCGAATAAATTAGAACTGTAAACAGGAATAATAATGAGGGCATACATTATTTCTGTTGTTGTTACTGGTTGATGTTGTTGTTGTTGTTTGGGTCGGCGGGAAGACGCTCAGATCTCCATATATGCAAAAAAAGGTAACTTGTCTGCATGTTTTATAAGTTCAGAGGATCATTTTAATGGTGACCCAAAAAGATGTCCTAGATATTTTGGGAACATCCTTTTGAACAATTCCTGAAACTATACATGAGAGGAGAGAGAGAGAGAGAGAGAGAGGTCAAAAAGAGAGAGCTAGAGAGAGAGTGTGTGTTTGTGTGTGTGTGTGTGTGTGTGTGTGTGTGTGTGTGTGTGTGTGTGTTTGTTTAAAGGACACGATAGCTGAACCCCTTCCTGTGCTGTAAATGACTGATCTGGGTAAACGTCTCTGTCATCTTAATGAAGACACAGCAGTCTCTTCTCACTCCACAGCTTAAATGCGTCCTTCAGATGTTTAAATACTTAGTATTTTGCATAATGTCGAGGTGATTCTGAAAGCATCACAACAGCACAGCACAGCAAAACAACGAGTCTCACGCTCCCGCAAAGCCGCAGAAAGCTGCTTCTTGATGAATATGTGTGATTTCCCCAAACATATTCTAGATGACGCTATACCAAGATATCAGAGACACAACCCACACTTCCCACAGATTTCACACACCCAAAGTTGGAAAACATGACTCTATTGGGGGAGAAATGCAGCAATGTGCGAACACAGTCAGCAGCAGCAATGTTTGTGAACTGTTGCGATAAAATAAGGTTAGCCAATGGAATACAACCACCCTAAAGTACTGCTACCTGTGTCGAGTAGAGCGCTAGGCCTACTGCACCTGTAAACAGAGCTGTTACCTTTAACCCATTTTGAGCGGGAACCCCTTTTGGTGTTACATACATTATGTTATAATTTAGCTATTGAAAAATAGCAGATCTACAAGCTCATAGCGTGGCACCGAGTGCCGCGCTATGAACTTGTAGGTCTGCTATTTTTGAAAAATCGTTAAAATGTGCCCCAAATCTTTCAGAAATTGTTTTGTATACTATTTAAATAGTTTTGTCCCAAAATGACTGAAAAAGATTGCTGCATGCTATTTGTTTCAAAAAGCTTTATACCCTGTATATGTAACATAACAATGCAATGTGACATATACTTTATACCCTGTATATATAACATAACGATACAATGTGACACAGCTCTGTTGATACATGCTGTAACCCCTACTGTGTTATACCTTCCCCATTTTCAACTGATTTATTATATTCCATTTTATTTTGACACTATGTTTTCTTATGCCAATAAAGCTCATTTGAATTGAATTGACACAAAATTGCAAGTCCAGTACTACAGAGAGTAACATTTATGGCAGTCACTGGTCATTTCAGGCTGACAGCCCCATCTGCTGGCTCGGGCAGTCATTTCAACCTGAAGAGCCTCTTCTTGACCAATGCGCGCATGCACGCACGCACGCACGCACGCACGCACGCACGCACGCACGCACGCACACACGCACGCACACACACACACACGCACACAATGAATACAGAGACGACTTTTAAATATATATATGAAGAAGAAGAAGAAAAAAGAGTCATTGTAAGGTTACTACATTTATCAATTTGTACCTCAGAGAGTGAACATATGTAACCAAATGGACCCCATTACAGATCTATATGGTTACATTTATTTACACACTATCAGAGTTAAAGCTTCAATATGGATACTTTAAAAAAAAAAGAGAATGGAATTTGTATTATTTATTTACGTTAATAGAATATTATAACTAACACAGCTGCTGTGGTTGGAGGTGGTCTCCCTTCTCTTCTAAATTGAGACATTTTGGTAGACCACTACTGGCTGAAAATAGGTATTGCATGAAGCTCAACGCATATCGCCCCCAACAGGCCGAGCTAAGACTTGGCGGCCTCAGCTAGAAATGCTGGCACTCGCACGCACGGGGAAACCCGTGTTTGAATGCCAGGAGGTAGGACATAAATCTTACGGATTACGGCTTTAAAACAAACACTAAGTAGTGTGTGTGTGCTTGTGTGTGTGCGGGTGCGTGTGTGTGCGTATGCGTATGCGTGTGTGTGTGTGTGCGCGTGTGTGTGTGTCCACAGCAACGACACCGGGCCAGAAGACAGTGGTGGAAAAAGTACTCAAATGTACTCAAATGTAAAAGTATATCAATACTGCAATATAGAAATGCTCCGTTACAAGCAAAAGTCCGGAATGCAAAATGTACTTGAGTAAAAGTACAAAAGCATTGGCATCAAAATGTACTAAAAGTACAAGAAGTAAAAGTACTCGTTATGCAGAATGTCTCATTTCAAATCTTCAAATGTATAAAAAAATCTATGCGTCGCATAAGCAAAATGTGTACATGGTTAACTTTCCAGCGCTGAGACTGGTGGCGGGGGCGGCAGTTGGATAATGACACTTACTTCTCCTCCGGCCCCCTCCATAGAGGCCAGGTCTGAAATGCCAGCACCGCTGTGTGAAATACAGACCGCAGCTCCTATGGCCTCACACAGCTGCTGCTGCTCTGCTCCCTCCCTCCAGCTAAACATAGACCGGCTCCAGACTCCTCGCACTGCTGCAGGTGGACACCATGGCCCACTTTTCACCAAAAGAAAAAAGAAAAGAATGCATTGTGTTTAATTGTTTCAATCCGTTGACAAATGTATGATAGCTAGTTACACATGGGGCTTGTTGTCACGATTACACATTTAAGTTGATGAGTCACACAGATAATTGCGATTGAATGATTTCATTGTGTTTTCTTGGCATTGGAAATTGGAACATTATTCGCCTTTTTGGCTTCATAATAAAAAAAAAGTGCACAGGTCAGATATGACAAATACATATAATATACCAAGAAATCAAATTCCTGGCATTTTTATAAAATGTAGTATTCTTTAAAAAAGGTAAAATCAGACCAGTCTGAAGTGAATGGTGCAACAGCGCCCCCTGTTGGTACTCATTACTAAACATAGGGATGGACATAGGGACATTGCTGTTCCTTGGAGTGGTTGCACCACTCAAAAATAGCGGAAATAGCTGATCTTCAAGCTTACTGTACAACGCGACGCGTTGAAATTTGAAGTTAGATGATGAATTCTAATTGTAATTAGATGATTATGTAATAATTGTCACCCTATAGCTACACAGTGAAACATAACCCAGGGAATGTACAGATGATTAATTTAATACTTGAATTTAAAAAGTATAACATTCACTAAAACCTGACCTAACTTTTACGTTCTGTGCGTATATGTCAGATAACTCTGTTCCATGTCCTTAATAACCATGAAACCCATTTGGAAATGGATACATTTAATGTGTGTTCCTGAACAACACACACAGTAATTTCAGGAAGGGGATGCTGCTTTGATTATGGCTAAGAGAACAGTTGATTGTACTATTTTACTACTTTGTTTTGGGTTATGTATAAATTACGCACGCTCCTTTGTCAAGACGAGAGTTGCATAGATCCATGTTAGGTAATAACTTTCAGCTAAAAGACTGTAGTACACGCATTTACAATTAGGCTGTTAAGTGTGTGTGTGTGTGTGTGTGTGTGTGTGTGCGTGCGTGCGTGCGTGCGTGCGTGCGTGCGTGCGTGCGTGCGTGCGTGATCATTTCACAAAAAGGAAGGAAAAAAAAGTATAGAGCATATACATAATATGCTGTACAGTACATAATAATCCCTCTTTGTAGCTCAGTCACAAGTACTCTGCCTGGTGGTGCTAAGCAGCACAGTGTGAAGCTCATGTGATTGCACCAACATATAGTGCCCCTTTCAAACCTAATCTTCCATGTAAGAGAGAGAGAGAGAGAGAGAGAGAGAGAGAGAGAGAGAGAGATGCTGTCTGTGCTGTGCTGTGCTGCTCGTTTGAAACACTCAAGTCTCCCAGTGTCTATCTGATGTTTTGCGACCACAGAGAAACTCTTGATATGCAAAAAACCCCACAGATTTGGAATTAGACTGTCAAAGTAAGTTGTGGTGAAGCAGCGATCCGCACCCCTTGTGACTAAAACAGCAACCCAACAAGGGCCACAGAGGATAAGACTGAGTTGTTCTTCTTACCAACATTGACACTGAAAATAATAATAATAATATCCCTCCTTTTTTTTTTTTTGAGTTAGAGCTATTCCCATTCACACTCTCACACAGACCTGCCGCTTTGAATAATTCCCATATCTGGGACAAAATATTCCCCCAAATCTGGATGGCCTAATAATTCGAATGCATACAGTGAACCTGTCAAGTTTGCATATCACAACAACTTTCATTACTCTGAAAGAGTACTCAACCTTTACATGAACCAGTCCATTGTCAGCAGGGGTGTCGATTCAGGATATATGTGGAACGCCCTACCAACAGCCATCAAGACATGTGAATCCCTAGACTCCTCAAAGGGCACCTACGGACGACTGCAATTCGAAACGGGCCCCTGTAAAATCTGAGTCCCCCCCACCTCCTTTTCCCACTGTATATGTTTTTTTCCCTTTTTGAGGGGCGCCAGCCCCTCCTATATACAGGTTTAATGTCTGTCTTTAGTTCAATGTTTGTTTTGTAAACGCCATTGACAATGAAGGGAAAATTTATGTGCCTCATTACGTCATATTGTCTCTTTATTGTTAATGGCGTTTAATGTTTATGTTGGTTTGTTTTACATCACCATTGCATCACCTATTCAACATGAGTTAGTTATATTTATACATCTCTAAATGTTCTGATGAATTGAAAATGGTGGACCCTGTTGTAAACAAGTGTAATGATTTACCAGAGTGTCATCCAGAGTAACAGTTTTTGTATTGAGTTATGCCTTCGTTTGAAATGTACCCATTTGGCAAACTGTTAATAAATACAGTACTTAAATAAATCAAACAATGAACATACTTGATGTTTTGAATTGTGTGATGTTCTAACCGTGTGATGTTTCTTAATTTTATGTTCTGCCCATTGTAGCACTTTGAAATTCCGTGGAATAATGCATTATAGACAAAATGTATTATTATTATTATTACTTTATCTAGCCTGGAAACCAAGATGAATCTGCTCAGTCTGAATTACATTTTGCTCACCCCAGAGTTGTGGGTGACCAATTTCAGAGGCCACTATTCAAAGTGAGACTTTTTTTTGCTGTGACATTGGAATTTGTTTATAACCGCGACTTGGAAATAAATCTTCCACAGCCAAGTTCAAGACTAATATCTACGCAGTGATATTAGTCTGGCCATGCCAGGCAATAGTTTATCTCCTGGAATCTTGATAGTGTAAAATCCTCTGCACCCCCCCCCCCTATATATTCTCTGAGTTTCATTGCGGCGGCGGTGGCTCAGGGGTAGAGTGGCTGGATGGTAACCGCAAGGTTGCCAGTTCGAACCCAGGCTCCCCCAGAGGTTAGTGTCAAAGTGTCCTTGAGCAAGACTCTGAATGTGCTGGTTGGAGGCTTGCATGGTTTCCGCCACCATCGGTGTGTGAATGTGTGTGTGAATGGGTGAATGTAATGCACAATCTATGTAAAGCGCCTTGGATAAAGGCGCTATATAAATGCACCATTTACCATTCCGACATGTTTTGTATTTACTGACGAATTGAGTACAATTAATGGACCACAATGGAAACAAGCTTTTAGCAAGCATAACTTTAATGTTAACAATCTTGTTAAAGTATTCAATCAATCAACACTAGCTAGCTACACCCACCCAGAAACAAAGAGGTTTGAACAGACATGGCCATCTGTATAGATGGCCTGGATAGATCCATGCACTATCCCTAGTGGTTGGTAGAAGGAAACAAGTACGATTACTAGGCTATTGTTTGTGCCAGAAGAGGGATATGTTGCACACCGTATTTACGGAAAGATTTACACATATAAACGATAAACGACAGCAAAAGCTTTAGAGTGAAATAAATCTAGATTAACACCCGGGCATTCGGCATTGCCCGAGCTTATCCAACTGAGGGCAGGCAAATCACATAATACTGCTGATATGCCGTGCCCAAGGTAATTTATTTATCTCAAGCCCATAAGCTTATTTATTCACAAAGTCAACTAGAAAGGGGCGCTCCGCAGAGCATATATCTCCACCACACCGGGTGGGCTACCCAGGGCTGTGTAAGGAGGTGATCACACTCCAAGCACAGATGCTTAAAAAGCGGCTTGGCAAATCTGCACATTTGGCAAAACAGCATGGTGTGCTTGTGAAGCTGGTCTCCATGCGTAGTGAAAGTAGTGGTGAAATAATAAATCATGCAAAAACTAAAAATAACTTGATTCACGCTGATGAACATAATGAACATTTCCATGTTGTTACGGCATTGTATGCTGATCTGACTTCTTTTAGAAGAAAACACTTTTAGACTTAGTATCGTTATTTATTTACTGTGTATTGTGGAGCATCACCCAACCTAACACCCCTTCCACTGCCAATTCAAAAGAAAACGTTTGGAGATGCGCTGGATGAAGGCCCAATTGGGGTTGATTAGATGTTGTTCACGATATATTTATATATTGTTTCTTCTTTTTTTTGCTGCAAAAACGTGCTGTAAAATCTGACATACCGTTGTGGGAATCATATTGGGTATATGGGGAGTGAGCAGATTTTAAAGAGCGAGGGAGGTACCACGGTGTTTAAACAAATCTGGCAGGAGCCCAGGAGGGGAGCCCAAGGTCTTAGGAGGAGCTTAGACTGGAGACGGATTTGGACAACTTGCTTGGGAAACGAGGGGAAAACAAGGACGTGGTGGAAAAAGTACTCAGTTTGTTTACTTTTCAAATGTACACAAATCTTTGGAAAAAAGCAGATATACAAGCTCACAATGCGTCGCAGCTTGTCGATCGGCTATTCTCAAATGGCTGAATTAATGTATGTTTTGAAATAATAATCAAAATCTAGTAGTAACTAAGTAGTAAGTAGTAACTAAAGTTTTTAAAATAAATGTAGTGGAGCAAAAGTACAATATTTGGATCTGAGATGTAGTGGAGTAGAAGTAAACGTATTGGAAGTTGGAGTTACTCAATTAAAGTACAAATACCTCTAAATTGTACTCAAGTACAGTAGTTCCTTCGCACCACTGACGACCGTCACGTTTAAGATAAATCTATGACATCCTTCATGTAGTCCTTAACCCGTTAAAACCGCCAAAGCATCTGTGTCATTTTAGATTTGAGCTACAGTATTATATAGCAGTATAGCACATTGTTTAGCTATTCAAAAATAGCAGATATACAAGCTCATAGCACGTCACTTTGTGCCACGCTATGAGCTTGTATATCTGCTATATATTATTATTTAATTTTTTTAAAGCATCAAATCTTTGCTTCGGGTGTTCCTGGAACAAAATATTTTGAAATGCCGGTCTGCAGCCAAATACATATAATGTTGGGGGTCCTCGACATGAAAAGGTTTGAGAACCACTGATACACAGCAACATATTTGTAGAATGGGCCTCCGGGTCTTGTTGGGTTAACTGAACTCCCATCTGCAGTGGCATACAGCTGGCAGCTAGGGATTAATGTCCTGCCCAAGGACACATTGACAGGAGTTGTGATTGAATCTGGGACTTTTCTCATTACAGGATGGTTACTCTAAACCAGGGCTTCTCAGACTTTTTTGTAACACCAGGCCCGCATTTTATTTTTCGAGACCTCAGCGCCAACTTCCCACAGAACTCCGGGTCATGACCCATAGTTTGAATAAAAACAAATATAAAATAGCAGATGATTCTACAAGTTTACAACTCGTCGAATTGCGACACGTGAGCTTGTAGATACTAGATCGGCTAATTTCAGCATGAAACAAAGTGTAAAATCAGGAATTACGACACCATCAAGGCCCGCCAAAATACATTTCAGACGACAAAATCAACTGTAGATTTAGTTGACTAAAATCTCACAATATTTAGTTGACTAAAACTCATCATCATAATTTTTCGACCACAGTCGAGATCATGGATTTCACAATGCCACGCCAGACTTCCCGGTCCTTCATTGCCATCCCCAGTTCCTGCTTACTGATGCTTGTGTCCCTAGCGATGATATGACAGGGAACAACAGTTTTCTACCTCTGGTCTGCTTTGAGGTAGGATTCCAGAGAAGGGAAAATATAACCTCATGATCAGCTCTGTTGCAGTGGCCAGCAAACTGTGTTCTTCTGGATCGGAAGAAGAAATACGGGGAAGGTAACGGTTGCCGTATATTAGAGAAGTCGATGGGTGGCTCATCCAAGAGATATTTTGCGCTCTCATTAGAAGGCGAGTGTAAGTGCCATCCAGCCATTTCTCTCATTTCTTTGAAAGTGTCCATGTCTCGGAGCCATAGAGTAGAATCCTCTCAACGGTCGTCCTAAATATTTTTACTTTGAACCTCTTACTAAGCTTGGATAACCAGATCTTATGCATGTCATTGCAGGCTGACCAGGACATACCCTTCCTAGTTTGAAAGTCCTTTTGGGAAGAAGATATATATGAACCCAAATAATTGTAGTCATCAACTTGTTTCAAAGGAGTGTTGTTAAGTGTTTTGATAACATGGTTATTGTTGGATTTGCATACATTTACGTATTCAGTTATTGTCTCGTTGAGATAAAGACCAACACAGTTGGAGGCCTGCTCAATGACTAAAACTTTACTAGACTAACACTAAAACATTTCAGATGACAAAAATATGATTGAAACTAATACAATTTTGACTAAAACTCAATCAAAATTTGTTGTCCAAAATAACACTGCTCTGCGCTAAACCAAACTCTGAACGTATCATGGGGTGGCTGTAGCTAGGTCCTGTAGCTAAACCAAACTCTGAACGTATCATGGGGTGGCTGTAGCTAGGTCCTGTAGCTAAACCAAACTCTGAACGTATCATGGGGTGGCTGTAGCTACTAAACCAAACTCTGAACGTATCATGGGGTGGCTGTAGCTAGGTCGTTTGAGAGGCTGTCTGGTTATCAGAACAGGGGCGGCTGTGGCTCAGGAGGTAGAGCAGGTCGTCCAATGATCCATGGGTCAGCGGTTCGAATCCCGGCTCCTCCTGTCGAAGTGTCCTTGGGCAAGACACTGAACCCCAAATTGCTCCCGATGTGCTGGTTGGTATACCTTGCATGGCTTCCGCCGCAATCGGTGTATGAATGGGTGAGTGTAATGCACAATCTATGTAAAGTGCCTTGGATAAAGGCGCTATATAAATGCACCATTTACCATTTATAACAACTCCCCCTGTGTGCTCATTATGACCATCTGAGCAGCCATCAGCTGGGTTCAGCTGAAACTGAATTCCTCCTATGGGAAATCCTTAAAGTCTAGCTTTAAACATTGACGTGAACAAAGTACTCAACCCTAGTACTTGAGTAAAAGTATTGATACTCCTGGTCAAATATTACTCAACTACAAGTGAAAGTTGCTCAGTCGAATTTGTACTGGAGTACTTACTTTTAAAAAATATTCGAAAGTATTCAAAATTCCATTTTCTTTTTAATATCAATGCATTGTTGTATTAAAAATGAAGATATTGTCCTAAGCAAATACAAGATTTTCCTGAAAATATTCTGAAAATATCATAGCAAAAATAGATGCACAAGCTCACAATGCGTCACATTGCGACATGCTGTGAGATTGTAGATCTGCTATTTTCACTATATTTGAAATAGGGCTTAGTAGTTAATTCATTATACCTTTTCCTTTCCTTACATTTTAGAAATGTAGTTGAGTAACACAGTAAAGGTCACAAGTAGACATTTTTAAGACACAGCTTAAGACTCACCTTTTCACTCTTGCTTTTAGTTGAGTTTTAAAATATCTGTTCTTATCTTTGTACCACTGCCTTTGCCTGATTTGACACTGCGTTATTGTCCTATTGTTTTAACTGCATGCCTGTTTTAATGCCATTTTGTTTTGCTTTTGTTTTTATTATCTTTTCTGCTCTGTAAAGCACTTTGAGCTACATTTATGTATGAAAGGTGCTATATAAATAAGGTTTATTATTATTATTATTATTATTATTATTAATTACGGTATCTAAAAATACAATACTCAAATAAATGTATTTTGTTACAGTCCACCACTGCCCTTAAACACCTGGTATTGCCAATAGATTCACACTAACTATGTTGCATGTCGCTGAAACATATGTTACTGTGAGAAACAGGCTTTGTGCCGTCTTGAAATATGTCAAAAAGAGGCCACCGTGCATCTCTCTGTTTCTGCCGTCTCCCTCACAGCCTCTTCTGTATGTAGGTTACAGGCTACGTTTGTTTGACAACATCAGTTCTCGCTCTGCAGTCTGCACAAGGTTACACAATGCAGCAGCTATATAAACCTTACCACCTCGCAAAAAGGCAATAAGTCAAAGGCATGGTTGGTGGTACAAGGACAGTGTTTAGTGATTTGCAAATTGTTGAAATACATCTTTATTTTATTAATATATAATAATCAGCATTTTTTATGAATTGGATTATGTAAAATCTTGGTGTATTTCTATTGTTATATGATGGACCTTTATTAGATAACCAAGTACATCTGCCTTTCCAATTCTCCTTTTAGTGCACACGGAACAGACCACATAGAAAAGCGAGGAGTAGAATTAACCTCTGAAGTAGGAAACGTTAACAAGTATATTCTCAATGAATTGAATACATGAGGACACCAATGGAAACAAGCCGAAAAGCTTTCCTGGTTTCATCCTTTTAGCAGACCTTGTATTGTACTGTGCTTCCCTGTGCCTCTCCATGCAAACTGTTAACACAGTATTCAATCAATCAATCAAATATCTGTGAACCACAGACAGGGGTATATAGCCATATTTGGATCCACTGTGTGTAGAGTGTTAAGTGGCCAGTGGCACGTATTTGTATTTCTGTCTTTCCCTCCCATAAACACTGCTTTATGTATAACACCCAAGTCTAGTTTCTCCAACTCTACATCAAGGCCTTGAGGGTAGCATCTCTCTCATGCCTCAAACTCACAGCACACCTATAATTGCTCCCGCAGGGTTCACTCGGTGTGTGACATGCCGTCCAGGCTCCACCAGAGCTCTCGTAAGAATCTGACAAGCATTTAGCGCCACCGTGCTACTTTCCCCGGCTCTCTCGCGCACCGAAGACACCTGGTGGTACAGGACAGGACACCTCAGGGTGCCAATATTTAACATGGCGCCGTATGTTTTCGCCATCCACATTTTTTTCCGACGTCACTTTGTTAACATCACCCTCCCTGGCCAGGCCCAATTCTACAGCGTAACCACCTACGAGTGTACACATTCAGGGCATCTCTCCCTGCCGCGGCGGACACACGGTGGACACACACACACACAAAACACACACACACACACACACACACACACACACACACACACACACACACACACACACACACACACACACACACACACACACACACACACACACACACACACACACACACACTTACTGTGTCTTACACTTGAGAGGGACTAAAGGACAGAAGGAAGTCATTTCCTGGGCAAGGCTCAACGTGTCTTGGAGTGTACTGTATCTTCAACATGGATATCTGTTTTTTTCTTAAAGGATTGATAGTGATTTTGTTGACACATCACTGCAAATCTGAAGGTAGGTTAGCATCTTGGAGTGTTCTGCAAATAGAATTTGTTTCTATGCCATATGCTTGTTTTTTGAAATGTGAAATTATGAATGAATGATTAAAAAAAAAAAGTATAGCTGCAACCTGACTAATGACTACCAATGTGATGAAAGTGTTTACCAACCATGATAATGATATGATAATTAATTGACTCCAAACCTGGACACGAGGGACACATTGAGTCTGGATGAAGCAATTAAAGCACTCTTCCCCATATGCTCAACATTCAGTCATTATTAAGAGAATATAAATGTTCCTTCCCTAATTAGCAGGGCACATCAGAGGAAAGTTCTCGCAATTAATCATTTCAGAGTCTGTATCACTCTTTTGGGGCTTTTATCTGTACACCAAAGACTTGTGTTATACTATATCTCCCTAGATCTCTCATCCACTCTGCCCTCCGTCGCTGCCCCCTCCCAAGATGGAGAGGCCTCACACAAAGAAACGCCGGGTGAGGTGGCCCCGGTGGTAGCCCCTCCTAGCCTGCGGGATGTGGAGCAGGCCGTGCAGGAAGCTACGGAGCAGGTGGAGGGTGGCGGGGCACAGGACGTCCTCAAGGAGCTGTTGGAGAGGGTGGTGGAGGCCGTTCTGGTGGAGGCGGCGGCCGCCGCAGCGGGCGGGGAGACGGTGGGTGGAGAGAGCGTGACGGAGGGGGAACCAGAGGTGTCGGTGCAGGCTGCTGAGGAAGCGGTGGCGGTTGGAGCCGTAGACCAACTGGAAGCGGAAGGAGGAGGACAGGAGCTGGCAGGGGAGGAGAAAGGAGAGGCCGAGGACACCGGAGCTGCTGCTCCTGAGCAGACGGTAGAGGAGGAGGAGGAGGAGGTGGCGGGACAAGATGAGGAAGCCCAGGGGGAAGACGTGGTAGTAGGGGGAGAGGTACCAGCGGTGGCAGAGGAGGAGGCCACGGGAGGGGTAGAGGCCGTAGAGGTTGACGTGCAGGCTGAGGCCGCTGAGGATAGCGAGGCGCTCGAGGAAGGGGCAGGAGAACAGCCAGCGGAACCTGCAGAGGTAGAACTGGGAGGACCAGCAGAGGGGGCGGAGGGCGTCATCGGTGAATCTCCCGTAGCTCCTGAAATCGTTCAGGAGGTCGTAGAGGAAACCGTAGAGCCTCTGGAAGAGGTAGGGACACAGGTCACGGTAGCGGAGGAAGCCGGCGGGGCGGGTGGGGAAGAGGAACCGGAGGTGGTCTTGGAAGAGGGAGTCGCACCAGAGGCAGAGGTACAGGAAGTAGCACATGTGGAGCCAGAAGAGACCGCGGCGGTCTCCGACCCGGGGCCCGCTGACGCGGAGCAGACCGAGGGTTTGACGGGGGAGGTGGAGGTGGAGGAGGAGGTGGAGGAACCCCAGGGGGGTGAAGCAGAAGCTCTGCCGCCCCCCGACGATTACGAGACCACTCAATCTGTCGTGGGAGAAGAACCGACAGAGGAGAAGGTCGCCGTGGACGTAACGGGCGGCGATGGCGCAGAGGGCACAGACGAGGAGATGGAGCAAATCTCTCCGGTGGTAGAGGGAGGAGCTGCTGGGGAGGCGGCAGCGGGAAGTGAAGAAGCTGTGGAGGCGGGCGAGGCAGCGGGCGGGGAGGCGGTGGGTGGAGAGAGCGTGACGGAGGGGGAACCAGAGGTGTCGGTGCAGGCTGCTGAGGAAGCGGTGGCGGTTGGAGCCGTAGACCAACTGGAAGCAAAAGCTGGAGACGAGGAACAGACAGCTGTGGTAGTGCCAGATCCCAGTCAGGCAGACGTCCAAGGTGAGCCACATATGTTGCCCCAAATACACAGAGTCGCATGATCATTCATTTAGAAATAGGTTGACTGGTGCTCCATGTCAGTTTAAAACACATCACTCACAAAGAGGTTATGATGAGGTGACGATCAAATATGATACTTCTTTTGAACTGTGAAACCAAACTCTGCACACTGTCTTGAGTGTCTTCAAATTAAACTATTCTCCAGTTTGATGATAAGCTGACCTAAATGCAGCTGACCCCACTTACAGTACGTAGTGTCTAAGGCATTGGAAATGCAGTGCAGTGGTATTAAAACAAACATCTGATTAACTGCTCCAGCTACTGCAGCTTTGCTCAAGCTTGCATTGTTTGCATCTTAACCTATTTCAAGACAGGAAAGCTTTTAACCTCCTTCATTTAAAGCAGTACATGGTCACAACTTAAGGCCACTGATACTTAAACTAATGTAAGGAAAATAAATATTAATATTAAGCATTGGCATTCTCCAGTTATGTCACTGTGTGGTTGTGTTTGAGTTGGGATATTGAAAGGATCAACAATGAAAAGATATAAAGAACACAATCTCTTGTTACACAACAACGTCACATGAACACTCGCTTTTTTCGGCCGCCAGCTGGCTCTGAACTTTTGAGCGCTCCGTAGAGGCATATGAAAGCAAAGGCAAAGTATTTATGTTTTATTTAACACCGATACTACTACTGTTACGATACTGTGAGCGACACCCACCCATGCTTCACTTCCACACATCCATGCATTATCTCACATTCCATAGGCTCCCCTCGACAAGCTCTAAACCTTGGCCTCTGGGCTTCATTTTCATGTGTGTGTCACATACTAAACCCATATTCTAGATGCGCTGGCAAACCCTGCCCCAGAGGCTGCTGACGGTGCCGACGACGGGGCCGCCACAGAGCAGGGCTCCGAGGGCCAGGACGGCCCCCTCAGCCCCCCCCTAGGCGGGGCGGAGCCCGGGAGCAACGCCATGGGTGGAGAGGACCTCGAGGAGGAGGAGACCAACCATGCCAATGAGATCATCACCTCCACCGCTGACCTCCTGCCCGACACCGTCGCGCCCGAACCCACGCTGGATAATCTCGTGGAGGAGCTCCCGGCCACGCCCCCTCAGTCAGAAGAAGGGGGAGAGCCGCGGACGAGCGTTGTGCTGGTGGAGGACACGGCCGATAGTCAGGGTAAAAATCACACCCGTGTGAAGTGAGGGGCGCTCTTATCATCGTACATCCATTCATTGTCAATGGGAATTTTGTGTAGGACAAAAATAGCCGATTTGCTCGCCTACATATGACGTAATTCTCCATTCATTGTCAATGGGAATGTAATGTTTGTGTAAGACAAAACTCTACACTATAGCTAGCGGCCTAGCTCCCCTCAAAAATGGAACTGCAGACTGTGAAATCTGCCTTTATTGATAGGTTGAAAGTAGTCTGACAGGAAATGGGGGGAAGACACGCGGCAAAGGCCGTCGGGATCGAAAGTCAAACCTGCAGCACGCCGTCGGGCTGCGGCTCAGCAGCCTATTAGGTGCCCAGACGGTTGAGCTAACCGTCCGGGTGATGTCACTTCTAAAAGACATTAAACGTTCATAGAACTTAGCTGCCACATATAGCGGAGTCACTTTCATTCATTGCAGATTCACTGCCACTTTATAGGTTTACGAGACATGAATGCAGTGCATTATTATTGTATAATAAAACGAAACCAGTCACAAGGTGTATTTATACTGGCCATATGACGTCTCGTGCCGTTACTTCTTGATTAACTGCTGTAAACAAACATTAAAAGCACATAGACTTACTTGGCTGTCACGTGACGTCACGTTTAGTGCCCCAAACAAACATTAAAAGTCCCTCTTGGCTGCCATATGACGTGGTTTCAAAAGCCAGGTCGCCCCTCAAATAAGTTTCGGATTGCAGCTTTTAAAACTGCATTAGAGCTAAAGACAAATCGAAGGCAGCACGATTTGTGTCGGCTCATGACGTGTATTATACAACAAATCTTCTTCCCTGTCCACGCAGGGTCAGGCGAGCTGGGTCTGGAGGCATGGAAGATCGGTGCCATCTCTGCTGCAGTGTTCCTGCTGCTGGAAACCATCTTCATCGTTGTCTACATCATCAAGTGTCGCAACAGAACCAACAGGTATAGGCTTCCTTCCAGCTGACTCACCAGCAGGAGCCGTGTTACGCTGCGATATAGCCTTGACTTGGCCTTGGTTTTCAAACTGCTAAATGATGGAGAGTTGGTCATCCCATCTTTAACTCTTGAGTGCAAAATAAAACCAAATGGACCCTTACGGGTCGATTCGGTTTCATTTTACTTTCTCAAGCGTTAAATTATTGTTAAAATTCTGCATTACTTAATTTACAAGAAGTCTACACAATTAGAGAGTGTAGAAGAATTGTTACTTTGATCAACATTTGCCTGTTATGTCTCCTATGGTACCACCTAGTTTTGGGTGTGAGAGGCTAAATGTCGTCAAATAATAATATTAATAAATAATAGCTTGAATTTATATAGCACCTTTCATGAACCCAAGGACGCTTCACAAAGCAACAAACAACCAAACAAACTAAAAACACAACAACAAACAACTATATGCCATAAGCCTGAGAGAATAGGTGTCTTTTCAAGGCAGTCTTAAAAGAGTCCAGTGTTGGAGCATGGAGGCGAATCTCTATTGGGAGAGCGTTCCACAGGGTGGGAGCTGCCACACTGAACGCTCTGTCCCCCAAGGTTGGCTTGTCTGCCTTGGGAACAGAGAGGAGGTCCAAGTTTGTGGACAAGCAGGTTCCGTGTCACAGGAGGTTTATGGAGGCCTGAGAGGTACTGTGCAGTGTGAAGCCAGGGCATTTCGGCATTTGTAGGTGAGGAGGAGGAGTTTGTAATTGATGCGGAACTTGACAGGACGCCAGTGCAGTTGTTTACGGGTGGGGGTGATGTGCTAACTAGAGGCGGAATCAAGGCATACACAGTGCTGCCTTGATCCCGCCTCTAGCTGCCACTGATTGGCCAGGCCGTTTGGTGGCCGGAGCATCAAGTCTGCCTGAGAGTTCCCAGATGGGAGCAGGAGGGGGGGAACCCAGTGTACTCTCTGCTGCCCCATCTGGCGGAGTCAGGTTAGTGATGTGCTGCTGCCGCCTGCCAAGGCTTGATGTGGTGAGAACTCTGGCAGCTGAGTTTTGGTACATACTGGAGCCTATCCAGGTACTTGTGAACCCAAACAGGACTCCATTGCCATTCCAATGGTGGTCCGTGGCTCAAATGGCCAATACATAATGGGCCTTGATATGAAAAAGGTTGAAAACCACTGACTTATAGAAACGATACTATATAACTGACGTTGATGAGTGATGGCATATTGGTACAGTATAGTGTATAAGCCCAGTGTCAAACTGTTCCTGAGCGAGAGACACTTAACTGCTTAACAGTACATCTGAGCAGCCATCAGCTGGGTATGGCTGCAAAAGCAATTCTCCCCCCACCCGAGGGACAGAAAACACTCCCTTTCCTTTTTAAAGTTTAGAGCTGCAGCTATAGTTATTCTGTGCCGACCCGGGAGACTTCACTTTCTTTATCTGGAGAACATGTGAGGACTTCTAACTGCCGTGGCCTCAAGCGGCTAGTGGTGGAATGCAGTGGAATATTATAATATAGGCAAGAGTGGTGGTGTGTAACATTTACCCTATAAAAGATATGCTATGCATGTGTGGTTATTATTCAGTGTTCATTCTGCAACACCCTCAGCAACAAACAGTTTATTTTGTGGACAGTTGCAATGTGTGTGTGTGTGTGTGTGTGTGTGTGTGTGTGTGTGTGTGTGTGTGTGTGTGTGTGTGTGTGTGTGCAGTGTCCCTGCTTCAGAACGGACATGTGAAGAAGGCTGTGTAGAACCAGAGGCAACGACAGCAGACTGCAGTGACGACACCCTTCCTGCAGGCAATGGGGATACTCAACAGTATGTTCACAACTTCTACTACTATTAAAACGACTTTCTGATGGAATAAAAACATTCTTTAACATTCCAACTGTGTTAATGTGGCTAAAAACGAAAACCAAAAAAAAAATAATAATAATAATAATTTGGTCTATTGTGGAGTTTCATTAGAGCCGACTTATTAGAGCCGACATATTTGTACAGTATAAGCCTAAATTCCATTCATAATATTAATGCCATTTAGGCTTAATATTAATCTGATATTAACACATATTATGTGTTAATATCAGATTGGTATTAATAGGTACCGATGTATATGTCAATTATCCATTTATTTGGATTTGTGTTATGATCTGTGATGTATGTGGATCCAGCCCCTTCTATTTCTCTATTACAGCCTCTTCTACCTTCCTTATCTTTATTCATTCTTATTGTTCCAGTGTTGCTCAAGGACAATTTTATAATGTTATATATGTTGTTATGACCTTTCAAGCCAGGAACACCTCTGTGTAGTTGTTGCTATAATATACAGTATATTATATAGCAACATTATTAAAAAACATCTTTTGAATAAAAAACACATTTTGAATAAAGAAAACGTATAGGTCAGGATTTAGAAGGTGTTTTAGAATCGGCCATAGGTCTAAATGGGGTAAGGCAGGAGGAGCTGGGGATCAAATCAAGTACATTTTGATTTCAAGACAGTCTCTCTTAACACTTCTGGTGCCACTGAATCCTTCAGAATAATGGCACTAGAGTGCCAGCCAGATGAGGGAGCTTTGATTCTGAAGCACTTTCACTTTTCCGTGAAAGGTAAAGGCAAAATCGTCCATTTCTACAGATGCCGATAGTTATTTCTCTTCAGAAGCTTAATATTGTAACCTCGACGCAGCATAAAGTCACAAATTAGCCCAGAACATCCACGCTTTGATCCGCTGCGCGGCTGCAGCGTAGATTCAAGTGAACGGTGCACGCGTACGAAACAATGTTATTTACACATTTCTCTAAAAAACAAAATACAAATCTAACAGCAATTATTTTGTTATGAAGAATTTAAACTGATACAGAGTCTCTAAACTCACTCTAAAATATAATGTATGCTATTGCAATTCCCCGGGCCCCTAAAGGTATGTTCAATCACATTAACACCTCTTTTCTCCTCTGAGTTAAATTAACACTCCCAATGTGGCTGTTTGCCCAGCGTCTGGAGAGCGCTGTGCTGTGACGGCCGACCTGGCTACTGCCTCTCTCCTTCCCAATAAACTAAGGATGTCAAAGTTGTCCAATGTCAGTAGACTAAATGTGGTGTGTTGACCTGAAAACGGTCAATGCATTCTCTCACTGGGGGGGTTCATGGTAGCCAACAGAACGTGTGCCTCTCAGCTGATCTCCCCCTGGCGCTGTGTGTGTGTTGTGTGTGTGTGTGTGTGTGTGTGTGTGTGTGTGTGTGTGTGTGTGTGTGTGAGTCACTAAGTGCTCAGGACCGGCCCTGTGGGTCACATGAGAATGTGGATCCCGTGAACCTAAAGCATTATAGGCTAATACCACCGCTATCCGAGTCAGACGAGCAAACTGGAATCTTGGATCTACCATAAGCCTGGGAGGCATGTGGGTGTGTGTGAGAGAAAGGAGGGGAGGAGAAGGAGAACGACAGTGAGAGATAGAGAGAGAGAGGATGGAATGTAACTATATTCACACAGGCGTGTTCATACGCAGATGTACATGTGTGAATGCACTGGAAGCAAACACATTTACACTACACATGCCTACTGCATGTGCAAGCAGAAATGTTCCTTTGTTTGGCAGAAACATGTCTCATGTGTACCAGAACAGGAAAGAAATAATAATTCAAGAGTGAATAATTTAACAAGCAAAGTCAGCTTGACATTTCTCCTAGGGAAGAAAAAAAGAAAGACTACAGCAGCAACCACAAACCACTTGTCAACCGAGCAATTGAACCGTCTAAAAACACAGACAGCAGACAATACATTCCCTGTCAAAACACAATCTTAATCGTCACATCTTAACCAAATGAACCCCAGCGTCCCTATTCTGTGGCCAGACCCGTAGCCAGCCCTCAGAAAATAGTGAGGTCATATCAGCACGGCCACAGACTGTGGCAAACATTCTGCGACAATAGCAGATGTACAAGCTTGTGTGTCACGTTCAGATCTACAAGCTCACGTGTCACGTTGCAACGTGTTGTGAGATTGTAAACTGGAGGGGACCTAGTAGAGTCCCATGGAAGTGGCTAAGTGCTATTCTTTGTACATAATGTAATATTAAGGCCACAATGTGCATCCTGAGTGCAATATATGGTGCCCCATTGTGTACTGCAGGGATGTATGAATAAAGAAATCTCAGCCACAAAGCACAAAACCTTTTTTTCTGTAGCGTGACATAGTTCAACATCCTAAATGGTTAGGTGATGACTAACCTCACGTCACCGGAGTTTCCACCTTGGAGGAAAGCCTGGTCTGCGTTCCAAAATGGAACGCAGACCAGACTACGCTGCATCAATGGTTTTAATGGGCAGGTCCTAGAACTATCCATCCATACATCCATCCATTCCGTCATTGGTCCGACAACAACAACCTACCTCAAACCCTAACCTAACCATAACCGCAAGCACGGACCAGCGCATGTTCGCCAACCTTAACGCATGTTCGCCAACCTTATTCAGGTCGCCAACCTTAACGCATGTTAATCCGGTCGTTTTCCGCATGTCGGAAAAGCGTACGGACCCCGTAGTGGGGTCATGGGGGCAACAGCTCCACCAGAGAGCTCCAGATTTCCCTCATTAACATCCTCCTGGGGGATCCTGAGGCGTTCCAAGGCCAGCGAGTCAATGTAATCCCTCCATCTCATCCTTGGTCTGCCCCGGGGTCTCCTCCCAGTGGACATGCCTCGAGGACCTCCCTAGGGAGACACTCGAGAGGCATCCTAACCAGATGCCCGAACCACCTAAGCTGGCTCGTTTCCAGGCGAAGAAGCAGCGACTCTACTCCGAGTCTCTCTCGCGTGACTGAACTTCTCACCCTAAAACTATGATACGGGGAATGATTTGGGTAATATTGTTTCCGGTTGGGTGGTTCTAGCCTGATGACTACAACATGACGTAGGTTCTTTCCGCTTCAGAAACCCGAAAATGGTCTGCCTCCCAGGCTAGGTGATGACAAAACCACACTACTATTTATACATGCAGTGCGCTTTAACCACAAATAAAATAAACACATCTTTCAACCAAAAATATTTGATCAAAAATTTACACAGGTTTTCAATTTCTTTCAAACATTTTCAAAATGTTTTGGAAATACCTCGTAAAAAATATATGTCTTAAGTGGTTAAGTGCATGGTCATATGCGCCTTTACATTGGCTTTCATTCTCCCTGCCATTAGTCAATCTCTGCACTTAAATAGTGGTACCGTTAGAGCATATGTCTTTCATGCGGAAGACTGTGGGTTCGAACCTTGCCTGGGGTCAACGGCAACGTCAGCGAGGGCATGGGGTCACAACGGGTTCCTAACGCCAAAATCAAATAGGTTCAGATCTGAGCCAAGTCTCCTGAGGAGGCGCGTCTGAAGCCTGTCCTGGGCGGGGTCTCCATCCGGACGTAAAAACAAATCCCACCTTTAAACAGCTCCGTCTTTCTATTTTCCACAACTGATCCATGAAAAAAAAACACCTGTCTTCTCTACCAGGATAGCAGCTCTGGACCCATCCGACATGGCCACGGCCCTGGCGACGCAGCAGGCGGATCAGGAGCAGCAGGCCACAGCCATGATAGAGCTCTCCCCATGCAGCTCCCCCCCGGGGGAGGCAGCCAACGCGGGGGAAGGAACAGGCTCCTCGCCGGACGTCAGGACTTCTGTTCTCTAGACGAGGCCGCGTGTCCGTCAGTTTATCTGCCAAACTGGCGCACCATGATCCCACACCAAGCCCTGTAACAAGCCACTCTCCATCATTACTTCCCTTTTCAACCTACCTATAATGTACACGCAGTGGTGTAAAGTAATGACTACATACATTTACTCAAGTACTGTACTTAAATACAAGTTTGAGGTACTTTTTACTTCTCCTCCACTACATCTCAAGAGGCAAATGTTGTACTTTTGCTCTAGTACATTTATTTGAAAACTTTAGTTACTACAGTTGGGTGCCACCGATATTGTCCCTTATCATTTGACCCATTTAGGCCTGACCTCAAAATTTAAAAAAATCCTTCTAAATCCTCCAGTTTTCTGAAATAAATATTTTCACGATTTTTCAAAAATAGCAGACCTACAAGCTCATAGCGCGCCACTCGGTGGCGCGCTATGAGCTTGTAGACCTGCTATTTTTCAATAGCTAAATTATAACATGTTTAAAACACCAAAAGGGGTTCCCGCCCAAAATGCGTTAACTGTCCTTTTGCGCAGATCACGCAAACCTCAGCAAAAAGAAAAGGACAATATCGATGGCCTCCAACTGTAGTTACGTTGTAGATTTTGATTATGACAAAACATACATTAACCACTTCAGACCTACATTTTGGCCATTTGAAAATAGCCGATCTACAAGCTCACAATGTGTCGCAATGTGAGCACGTAGATCAGCTATTTTCTAAATATTTGCATACATTTGAAAACTTGTGAAATGGGACATTCTGCACAATGAGTACTTTGTACTTTTGGTACTTTAAGTACATTTTGATACCAATACTTTAGTACTTTTACTCAAGTAAATTTAGAATTTCAGACGTTTACTTACGTAACGGAATACTTCTACATTGCAGTGTTGACACTTTTACTTACTAAAATATTACAAATTACAAATCCTAACCAGCCCTTATTGTATCATCTACTGTGCGTGTGTGTGTGCGTGCGAGCGTGTGTGTAGTAGACATGTGAGAATATGAAAGAGAAACCAATCAGAAAATGTGGTGTGTGTGTGTGCGTGCGTGCGTGCGTGCGTGCCAGCGTGTGTGTAGTAGGCATGTGAGAATATGAAAGAAAAACCAATCAGAAAATGTGGTGTGTGTGTGTGGGGGGGATAAGCATATTAGGACTTTGGTTAATACGTCTTTATACAGTCAAGGGTTAATACCTGTAACGACTTTAGGTTAGAGTTTAAACTTGTAGGAATGTTTTTTTTTTTATGAATTCTGACTGAAGTATTGCTGTTATTATGAAAACTATGAGATGTCCCTGACTCCCTATGCTTCAACAGCATTGTAATATAATTTATACACAGACCTCTTACGATGCCATGAATACCACACGAATAGCATATTACCTTATGTAAATCTGTAACACTTTAAATTCAATAATTTGGTTTGTCACTGTTGAAGTGAAAGTTTAACATTTGATTTGTGACTGATCGATGACACAGTGTAAACCTTTTGTTTTTGCGTCATCATTTGTAATTTGAACTGTACAGAATAAAAATGATGATGTTGACACTCTGGTCTCCATCTGTGTTCTCCTCTTCTCGTCTCAACATAATGTCTCTCCTACCGCAGGGGTTCTCAACCCGTGGGTCGTGACCCCTCGGGGGGTCGCCAAATTATTTTAGGGGGTCCCCAAATTATTTTCAGAAAAAAAAAGAAAAAAAAAAAGGTTTTTTTTTTAATTTTATTTTCACGATTTTTCAAAAATAGCAGACCTACAAGTTCATAGCGCGCCACTCGGTGGCGCGCTATGAGCTTGTAGATCTGCTATTTTTCAATAGCTAAATTATAACAATGCTTAAAACACCAAAAGGGGTTCCCGCCCAAAATGGTTTAAGGTTATTGTAGCAGTCAATTTATATTGGGGGTCGGGAGGGGGCGGGGCGGGGGTCCCGAGACATTGCCAAAGCATTTCCGGGGGTCCCCGGCCAAAAACGTTGAGAACCCCTGTCCTACCGCAGTGGTTCCCACTCCACAAACCAACCGCATTTTACCTCCCGAATCGTCCGCTGTATATCTCACAGTATCTACGGCGAGTCATAGCTTCCATAAAATGCTCCTGTCCTACGAAAGACTATTTGCAAGGGCAAGAAATATACGAGAGACAACAGTTAATCCATCACAACAAAGATGGGCGGTGGGGAGAGCTCGTGATTGTGAGCTATAGAGTATAGTCCCTATTCTGGGCTGAAAATAGCAGACCTACAAGCATACAATGCGTCTCAATGCGACATGTTGTGAGCTTGTAGATCGTCTATTTATGTCAAAGAGATTTTTTTTTAAAGGAGGGGACGTATAATAGCCCTGGGAGAGTCCTGTCAACGAAGTATATATAGGGTTTAAGTCATTAAAGAGCCGATTGGGATTTTCTGGTAAGACACTCAATGGGAGCAGACCAAGAATTCTGTCAAAGAATGAGTGGCTTAAGCATGTTTGCTGTTCCACAGGAGTCCGATTTCCGTAGCGTGCATGATTGAGCTCCTACAGTAGATGATGGGCCCCTGGTGGGCTAGCATCACGAGGGATGTGTATGAGTATTTGAACTTGCGTACGTTTTCCGGGTGTGCGCCTCTGAGTCTGTGCATGTATTATGGTAAGAATGAATGAATGTGTGTGTGTGTGTGTGTGTGTGTGTGTGTGTGTGTGTGGTCATGCGCTAAGAAGCTACAGTATTTAAGCCAGGAGAGGGCAGGCCAGCCCCTAGGGGGGCTGTTGTACGGCAGACAGAGAGGACCAACATGCACAGTCAGAGGTAGGGGGACAAGCAGTGTTAATGTTATCATGTATTCGTGTGTCAAAGGAAAATAGCTTCAGAACTGACTAAATAATGTACGTGACTGGAAGGAATGTATCAAATATGATTCTGCAAGATCATTGTTGTCAAAAAAGATACTATTGTTCGAGAAGGCGTGCAAAGCTCTTCGGCAGCCGGTTGATAAGGTTCTACTTTGAACTGTCTTTGGTATTAATGGTCGCGACCGTCTTTTTGCTGTTATACATGTGCCTTTGTCACGCTGCGGGGCTCAGAGATGACTTCATTCATTCTTCACTTCAGTGAACCTCAAAGGGAAGAAGCCCAAGGTTCAAGGAAAACAAACGCGCGCCGTCTTATTGAAAGTACTTCAGAAGTTGTAGAAGTTGAAAGCTAATGGCTTTGTGAATTATGAATACTGACAAGGATTGCCAGCAGGGATAGCAGAGTGTGAGAGGGAGAGGGAGAGAGAAAGGGATAGAGAGAGAGAGAGAGAGAGAGAGAGAGAGAGAGAGAGAGAGAGAGAGAGAGAGAGAGAGAGAGAGAGAGAAACATTTGAATGCCATAACGAGGGAACACAAATTGCTTTGTCTCCATGCATTACACACTAATTATAGTCTTTATAAAACAAATACAACTTTTTCATTATGAAATAATGACGAGCTCAGCCATCACCAGGTTAACTGTCCCACCGACTGACCGTCGTCTTAGAATATGAATTCCTTATACGCCGCCCTCTGCCCTGCCCTCTAACCTTTCCTCATATTTCGGCAGCATGTGGCGAGCGTGTCTGCTCACGGTGACCTTGTGCGTCACCCTAACGGCAGGGCAGTTTCCACGAGAGTGTGTCACCCCCGAGGGCCTGCGGAGTGGCCAGTGCTGCCCGTCGCCCACGGGGGCAGTGGGCGACGAGTGTGGCTCCGCCGCCGGGCGGGGCCAGTGTGTGGCCATCACGGCCGACACCCGCCGCCACGGACCCCAGTACCCTCACGACGGACGCGACGACAGGGAGAGGTGGCCCGTGCGGTTCTTCAACAGAACGTGCCAGTGCAACGGGAACTTCAGCGGATCCAACTGTGGGCGCTGTCGACACGGGTGGACCGGCCCCGACTGTGACCAGAGGATCTCCGTGGGTAAGATGGCTGGCATCTTTAAACACTTTCACCCTGGAATCCCGATTTTTGGGCAAGGTTTTCAAAAAAACGATGTTAAAAAAACCCAACCTGAAAATCTTCTCGAATTGCAATAACAGCACACCTACAAGCTCACAAGCTTGTAGATGTGCTATTTTCGCTATTTGTCGTACAACAAAGGGCTTAAGTGGTTTCATTGGTGGTTTGAATGTACCATCCGAAATTGTCAAATTACCCTTTGCTGTTTTCTCACGCAACAAATAATGAGAGAAAAAACACTGAATCACCACTAATTGCTAGTACCATTTATTTCTCCTCTCTCTCTCTCTCTCTCTGCCTCCCTCCTTCTCCCTCTGCTTCCCTCCTTCTCCCTCTGCTTCCCTCCTCCTCTCCCCCCTCCCCCCCATCCTTCCGCCCCTCTCTCTTTCTCTCTAATGATCTCTCTAGTAAGGAGGAACGTGATGCAGATGAGTGCAGCTGAGAAGCAGGCCTTTGTGAATGCCTTGGACGAGGCTAAGAGGACTGTCCACCCTGATCTGGTCATCTGCACAAGACGGTACACATATGGCATACACACCTGCACAGATTTATAATTAAGGGCAGTCAATATTATGCCAGTCCATAAGGTTGAGTATATAGTATGAATGAAACGGTATCCTCTTTCTCTCCTGATCTAATTACATTTTGCCTGGCTCCAGCCTCTGAATCGCTAGTCACAACCCTTAAAAAATATGTTCAGTTGATTCAGGTCTGGTGACTCTATGGCAGCCTCGGTTCAAAATCTGATACCGCGGCTACGGCATATCAGTGCCATTTCAACTCGATGGCGTCAAACAACAAACATGGCTGCCCCCACTGTGGTAACCTGCGACCCTACCGATCTGGCTATTAAATCGCAGAAACGACATATCTTATCATGTTTGTTTGCATGCTAGTAGCGCTCGTTGACCGTGTTTGTTTGGTTAGCAACCAGGTTAGCCACATTGACAACGACGTCATCTGCTTCGATACTATTGTGATTGGTTGGTGTGAACCAATCGCCGAAGACTGCCGCTTCGGCAACGCCCACCCCAGAAACTGGTGCTGTGGGAAGGGGCTTTCAGTCTGAATAATGAAGTGAAACGAAATGAAATTTGTGTCAGGCTGTATGAAATTGGTATACCAACCTGAAAATGTATTTTGCTGAAGCTACTGTAGTATACTTTCTATTTCGCTTCATGACGAATATAGTGACAATAGCAGATGTACACGATCACAACACGTCACGATCACAAAACTTTGACAATTGTTTAAAATGAATGAATTCATATTGGGACTCTGGATTGAAAGGGGTTAAAGACAGACAACACTCAAAAGGAAAATAACAAATGACCGTTTGTGGTTTAAATTGGAACAAACTATATTTATGCAGTACAAATCAGTCAGCTCAAATTAATGAAGATGGACTGGATTTCGACTGTGGCCTGAAAAACAGAAAGGATTGAGGAGAGGAAACGAGGACAGAACAGAAGTGTGATGCATACAGTATGTGGATGGGGGGCGGGCGGGTGGGGTGGGGGGGGGAAAAGAACAAACAATGCCAGATGGTAGAGGAAGTGTGTGGAGGAAAAGAAACAACAACAATCACGGTGCAAAAGGTTTTTGCACACCAGGGGAGAGACGAATAAATCATATAGGAAAGTATTTAGCATGTAGACTATTCATATAGTTCATGCGTTATTCATACAAGTTGATGCCATTATTCATGGTGAATATTGACCTCATTCTGACTGGGCTAAAATTGCGTTGTGTGGGCTTGTAAGTCACCCATTTCCACCAGCATTTCGCCCCATACAGTTGGAGGCCATCAATATTGTCCTTTTCTTTTTGAGGTTTGCGTGATCTGCGCAAAACCCCTTTTGGTGTTTTAAACATTATGTTATAATTTAGCTATTGAAAAATAGCAGATCTACAAGCTCATAGCGCGCCACCGAGTGGCGCGCTACGAGCTTGTAGGTCTGCTATTTTTGAAAAATCGTGAAAATATTTATTTCAGAAAACTGGAGGATTTAGAAGGATTTTTTAAAATTTTGAGGTCAGGTCTAAATGGGTCAAATGATAAGGGACCATATCGGTGGCACCCAACTGTAAGTCACCCATTTCCACCAGCTTTTCGCCCCATATTAGGGATGCAGGTGTACAGTATAACTTTACTGCTGCATGATGTCATCGTCCCCAGGTACCAGGAAATTCTGGGCCCCGATGGAAACACGCCGCAGTTTGAGAACATCACCATTTACAACTACTTCGTCTGGACCCACTACTACTCTGTGAGCAAGACCTACCTCGGGCCGGGCCAGGCCAGCTTCGGTGGAGTGGACTTCTCCCACGAGGGACCGGGCTTCGTCACGTGGCACCGCTTCCACCTGCTGCAGCTTGAACGAGACATGCAGGTACTGTGGGGTGGAAGGAAGAGAGAGGGAGGGACAGGGGAGGGGAGAGAGAGAGAGAGAGAGAGAGAGGGAGAGAGAGCGCGTGGATTAAAATCTCATGACTGAAATGTTTGTATGAGCAAGTTCCTAATGCGTGATTTGTGAAACAGTGTGAAACGACTCCCCCATACTAGCGATGTGTTCCCTAAACAAGTAACACGCTATATGTCAAATTATGACGTTTTAGTAATATTGTCCCTGCTGTTCTACATACTGCCAACCAGGTGAAGAAATCACAGATTAACAGTGCGCTTGAACAGCGGGCGAGCATCGGCCGACACAGCGCCTAATCGCCCACGGTATCGGCCGAAAAGATGAATTATTTTTTATCTTTTCGGGCGACGTTCCTCCACCCACTTTTCGACTATCGGCCGTTCGCCTGCTATCGGCGGTAGTTGCCGGGTCCCATAAAATTCGTCTGGCCTTCGCCCACTGTTAAAACGTGCTGTGAGGCATTAACCATTGCTTTTATATGAAATATCCCAGACCCTGCGTTCTATGGGAGATGCTTCTGAACATATTGCTAATTTGACCACTTCAAATGCTCTAATCTTAAAGTAATAACCAAAAATAGCCCATGCATGTTTGTACAAGCGACATTGAGAGCTTGTAGATCGGCTATTTTCTCTGCCATGCTCAACACGCTTCCATGGAAGACATGTTGGGTTCAATGCGATCAAAATGACAGAGAGATAGAGAAAAGTCTTCCCTAAATCCCTTCTCTTAAATAAAACAGCGTGGGGAGGAGGAATAATAGGGACGTTAGGGAGGCTTTTGGAGCAATAGTGTGATGGGAGATGGGGGAGAAAATCAAGGTCAAAGGCATGATGTGAAAACAGATAGGGTGATAAAGAAGACGAGATGAGATGAGTGACAGTGTAGATCACTTATAATACAGGATCATATATCACACAGTAAAGTATAGGATAATTTAGGGGAAATACATTAAAACAATTTACCGTACCTACAACATTTGCCTATAATGACATGACCAAAATGATGATGCCATGCATGTTGAAAGTTAAAGCAATAAACCACAAGATTAGATTTTTAGATTAGAATCCACGGTAAGCAAGGACCTCGCGTGGCTTATTGCTTTTCTAAAACGGTTACAAACATATAGCAATATTAACCTAATACAACTATTACATTCACAAAAGTAGCTACGCTTTGCGCCCACCAGAGCGAGCCACACACATGCTCTGCAAGTAGGCTATGTGACAGGATAATAGCGCTTGATGTCCCTACGGGGCTGCCTGGAGCCACACATTCACAGTCATATGAGTGCGGGCGGTGCTTACACGCCCGCACGGCCAGCGTGTGTTGGGAAATCAAGTGCTCCCCTTCCCCAGTTCATCTGGGAATGATATAAAGTGATTGAAGGTGTGGATTATCGGTGAGATTTACAACGGTCACGTGACGGTAACCAGCCAATCAGAATCAAGTATTGGGACTAACCGTTTTAGAAAGTTAGTTCGCTTCTAGGTTTCGCTTTAACATTACTGCTTTTACTATCATTATTACTCTTATATTTCCATCCACCGATCCATCCATCATAATATACACACAGACATACTGTAGCTTTTCCTCTCACCCTCCATCCATACAGGACATGTTGGGGGACCCGACCTTCGCGCTGCCCTACTGGAACTTTGCCATCGGGGGCAGCGAGTGCGACATCTGCACCGATGACCTGCTGGGAGCCAGGAGCAGCTTTGACATGAACTCCCTCAGCACCAACTCTGTCTTCTCCCAGTGGAGGGTCATCTGTGAGAGTGTGGAGGACTACGACACCCTGGGCACCATCTGCAACAGTGAGGACAACAGGCTTTATGCACACACACACACACACGTCATGTTTGGAAAGAACTTAGGCCCCTTCCCTACTTACTGATGGTACTGATGAAGACTCTGTTCTGTTCCATTCTGGTCAAACAGAGTCAGGGTGCTGCTATTGTGCATTTTGGCTCACTGGAAACACTCTGCTACACCAGTGGGTCTCAAAGTGTCCTTGAGTGTTTCCAAATGGCCCAATGTGGAACCAATGTACACTAAATGGAACAGAGCCTTAATTAGTATAATCGGTAACACCTATGAAGGAAGTAGGGAAGGGGCCTGAAAGTAGGAAGAATTATGCTGTGTGAAATAGATCCTATTGCTCTATGTGCACGCACACGCACACACAAAAACAAATACAACCAACTAAGCACAGAAACACACACAAGCATGTGCGGTTGTGTGTGTGTGTTCTGATAATGTTGTTCTAACTGCATCAGAAAGGCGGGCGAATAGCACATAAAGAGAGCACGCAGTACATAAAGTACTATAGTCAATGACTCACAGCTGTTGTGGGGCCCTTGATATTGCGTGAAATAACTGTGTTTAGAGATGATTCCGCTAGCTTAACAGCATCTTACATAAGGTATGCATCTGAACTTAGTGCCATTTCGAAAGTTCCAGTGCAGTGAAACCCATAGGGCTGACATTGAGAACTTTCTTTTCCCATTATGCAACACACATTGGAACACTAATGGGGTGGCGTGGCTCAGGGGTAGAGTGGCTGGATGGTAACCGCAAGGTTGCCAGTTTCGAACCCGGGCTCCCCCAGAGTTAGTGTCGAAGTGTCCTTGAGCAAGACTCTGAACCCCTAATTGCTCCTGATGTGCTGGTTGGTGCCTTGCATGGTTTCCGCCGCCATCGGTGAATAAATGTTTGCGTGAATGGGTGAATGTAAATACACAGTCTATGTAAAGCGCCTTGGATAAAGGCGCTATATAAATTTACCATTTTACATTGTCACAAGGTTGCACTAGTTAACGCTTCTGTACTGGAATAATGGAAAGAATTACAATTTAGCCGATTAGACTCTATAGAGTCTATAGGAAGGTTTGTAAATCACAGTACAGTAAACAACGTCATGAGATTTCCAGTTTGCACGATGAACATTGTTTCCTTACGTACTACTGTAGTACTAAATACTCAGGAATGTTAATACTCTTAAGCCATAGTGTGCCACCGATGATCCTTAGCGAACTGTTAGTATATTGTATAGGGGGAACCACCGGGTTAATTCCACGCTACTAGTTAGAGCATGTGAGTAGTGAACAACACGTCAGTGGTCTGGTCTATCTTTTTAATCCTCTTAGAGATTCATGTCATGACTGAGGTGGTGGTATTTCTTTCTGTTACAAACCAGATTTCCTTAAATGGGCGAGGGGGTTGCTTAATTTGGGCATATGCCTGTTAAAAGAAGGAATCTCTCAGTCTACTGGCGCCTTTGATCTAAGTGCATAATCTTCAAAGCAGACTGTCATACAACTTGGTTATGTTACCCACTGTAGTGTGTGTTTGTGCGCGTGCGTGTGTGTATGTGTGTGTGTGCACGCGTGCCGTGCATGCGTGTGTGCGTTCGTGCGCGCATGTCCATGTGTATGCATACTGTATTCGTGCGTGCGCACTCGTGTGTAAGAGTACAGCTACTAAATGAGCACAAGAATAAAAGAGTTGTGTTCGTGGCTTACATAATTACCACTCAGAAGTCAGAATTGTTTTTAAATAAATAATTTAGAAGGAAGCTCCTATTTAGGACATCTTCCAAACGATTGTTAGAATGTTTCAAGTTTCAAAAAGTTGAGAGAGAGAGAAAAAATAAAGCTATTAAAAAGTGCATGTTCTCCCCGTGTCCCCTAGGGGTACCCTCACAAAAAACATGCAGTAATCCTGGTCTCTAAACTACCTCCCCCTGGCCAGCCGGGGCGCCTGATGGAGGGGAAAGGAACTGGTCGGAATAACGTGTTCCTTCCACGCACTACGTCCGGCCGGCGAAATTGCCCCCTGTCAGGTGAAAAGAAGCAGCTTGGACTCCTCATGCATAGAAGGTAGCATGGTCAGTCCGCTGCACCCCCAGGTTGGCAGAGGAAGTGTAGCGCCCAGGATTACATTAGATAATTGACACTGGGTGAAAAAAATGGGTTGCAAAATCGTGGGATAAAGATTTTGATTTGTTTTTAAAGGGGAAAAGAAGCTATTAAAAAGTGCAGATAAGAGTAATTATTTTTTATTTCACAGCACCGGTACTGTAACCTGACTCCGCCAGATGGGGCAGCAGAGAGTACACTGTGTTCCCCCCTCCTACTCCCATCTGGGAACTCTCAGGCAGACTTGATGCCCGGCCACAAAACGGCCTGGCCAATCAGCAGCAGCTAGAGGCGGGATCAAGGCAGCACTGTGTATGCCTTGATACAGGAGGGGGGAACCCAGTGTACTCTCTGCTGCCCCATCTGGCGGAGTCAGGTTACCGGTACTGTACAACAGTAAGTAAAAGTATCAATACTGCAATATAGAAATACTGGAAGTACTCATTATGCAGAATGTCTAGTTTCAAGTTTTCAAATGTATAAAAAGAATCTTTTGAAAAGCGTCTATTTTCAAATGGCCGAAATATAGATGGGGCTTAAGTGGTTAATGAAAGTTTTTTAATAATAATCCAAAACTAGTAACTGAAGTTTTCAAATAATTTGTAGTAGACTAAAAGTACAACATTTGCCTCTGAGATGCAAATCCTTGAATATGTATTCTTTCAGAGCGAACATTTTAAACTCAAATCTTTGCTTCTGGGGGGAGTCCCTGGAACAAAAACTTTTTCTGAAAACTTTCATGATTTAGAAGACATTAAGTAGAATGTGGTCTCAGACCAAAATGGGTCAATGGCTGACCTTGGGCTGTATGTCTCAGGCACAGAGAGCAGCGTGATCAGGAGGAACCCAGCGGGCAACGTGGAGCGGCCCATGGTGCAGCGGCTGCCTGAGCCCCAGGACGTGGTGGACTGTCTGGAGCTCAATGCCTTCGACACCGCCCCGTACTACTCCACCTCCTCCGAGAGCTTCAGGAACACCATCGAAGGTGCAGGGGGCGGCTTTACGTCTGCGTGCAGTAAAACTAAACAAAAGATCCTTGAACTCGAGAGTGTACAAACATAGAGGGCTGTCGCGAATCGCGATTACAAATTTAAAGATGGAGTGCCGTGATTTTTGTACTTTTTCTGTTTTGTATGCCGTCTATGGAGTCAACATTACTCTAATAGACCCCCAGGTGTGGTTAGAATATTGAAACGTCTTCCCTGTGTATTTGTTTTTGTTTCTTCCTGAAAGCTGAAAGCCTTTTGAGTCAAAAGGCCCAATCGAAATGACAGTGATATAGTGACAATATCAACAACAGCTTCAGTTAAGGTGGATCACCACCCATGGCCACAAATCAGGCATACTTAATGAACTGGTGGTGTGGCCACATAATAACATCATTTAACACTTTCTGAACACTTTTGAAAAAAAATCTTTCTCCTAGTATAATCATAGTACCTGATGATCAAGTTTTAGGGGGATCACGTCACTCCATCTTTAAGTTGACCATTAATTGTCACAAATAATTGCGATTCACAATTTAGTTTTCCATTTAGGCTTCGTAATCCTAAATTGCACAGGGCATATATATGATATATAACTTAAATATACAAAGAAATCAGTGACACATTTAATTTCTTTTCTTTCCAAATAATTTACAAAATAGCGTAAATAGTTGATCAACAAGCTTGTCACAAAGTGATGTGCTGCAAGCTTGTAGATCTGCGATTAGGCGATTATGTAAAAATTGTAACAGGCCTACAAATATAAGGGTCCATTTGTTACATTTTGTACACTCTCGAATTACAAATGTAAAAACTCTTGACTATCCTTCTTGCCAAAGACACTCCGGCTGGGGTTCTGGTAAGGATAAATAAACATACAGTAGGCACACCTGTGTGACCTGGTTGCAAATTGAATGATACCCTCTCACCATACAGAATACACTTAAATAGATGGGCATGTATTCAAAATACATGTCTTCGAAATACGTATTTTCTGTATTTAAAAAAACAAAAAAAATATTTTAAAATACAAAAAAAAGGATTTAAAATACATGTATTTCAAATACATGCCCATCTCTGAATACACATGGTTAGAGAAAACCTTATATGACTAGCTTGGCTGTTACTCCCATGATCTTCTAGGATATAGCGCCCCCCAGGGGACGTATGACCCTGTGGTGCGTAGTCTCCACAACCTGGCCCACCTCTTCCTGAACGGGACGGGTGGACAGACCCACCTCTCCCCCAACGATCCCATCTTCGTGCTGCTGCACACCTTCACAGACGCAATCTTTGACGAGTGGCTCAGCCGACACAGACCAGGTACGCGCATACGCACGTACCGAGACATTACACCGTTTGTTTGTATACCTAATGTACACACACAAACACACAGGGACACACAAAACATGGATAAGAAAAAGACACACTTACACACCTGAGACTGCAGTGTAAACCATGTTTCTGCTTTGTTCGTCTTCTCCAGGCGAGGCAGAGTACCCTGAGGAGAATGCTCCTATCGGTCACAACAGCAGGTTCAACATGGTTCCCTTCTGGCCTCCAGTCAGCAATGCTGAGATGTTTGTCGCTGCCCCAGACAACCTGGGATACTCGTACGAGGTCGTGTGGCCTAGTGAGTCTGAGTCGCACACGCCCGCACACGCACACGCACACGCACACACACACACACACACACACACACACACACACACACACACACACACACACACACACACACACACACACACACACACACAGTTACTGTGATTAGCCTTGCACCACCAGTGACTGGAATGGCACAGGACATATCAGCCACAGCTTTAGGTACAGTGACACTTGTGGGCACAGAAAATAGCACCTCCTCCACACTTGACATGCTTCCTATGGCAGCCGCAGAGCAGTATTTTGAGAGAGTTGTTAAGACAATCCTGCGAGTGTGTGTGCGTGCGTGCGTGCGTGCGTGCGTGCGTGCGTGTGTGCGTGCGTGCGTAATCCATGCAACATGGACACAGACAACTCCCAAACTTGCTGTGACTTTTGTAACATAGTTATTCGAAGGCAAGCCAGAGTGTGTTATCAGAAGCAGAATTATTCTTATTGTTGGCTAGGTAGGTTTATGTTTGTACACTTTTACACTGAATAATGACAGTAAGAAACTATACAAAATACCATAGAAGGATATGAAACAATAATGTGAATCATTGCATTACCTTCCACTGCACAGAAGGAAGGTAGTCTAAACATGAGAGGCTCTATCTTGCCTATGATGCCTAAACCTACTAGCCATATTTTACTATTTTGAAAAACATTTTAAAATAGTTCAACTAGCCGATTTTGAAGATACTACAAATTGGCTAAAACGTTTAGGGATAAGATAGGGCCCGAGCTGTTCGGATTAATATCGTACCTCCATGATAATATCCTAATATCCTACCTCCATGATAAACACTTTTCCACTATTCCCATCATCCAGAGGGATGTCTTGACAACGTAACTAAACACATCCTCATGTACAGCCATTGGCCTGCTGTGCTGTTTGCATTCCTGTCTAATAAAGCAATCAATCAATCAATCAATCCTTCACAGCCCGTGCTTTCACCGTGTCTGAGATCATCACCATAGGAATCGTGGCCGCGGTGCTGGTTGTGGCAATAATCGGCGCCGTCATCGCCTGTGCCGTGCGCGCTCACTCCTACCGCTCCGCCGAGGCCCTGGAACCGCTGCTGGGGGAGACCTTCCGACGCTACGACGAGGACGAGCGGCGGCTGGACAAATCACAATCTGTGGTCTAGTTGGACGCCTTTCCATCCCACTGGAAAGGCCTTAAACCTCTTAATGCATTTGGTGTTTTGTTTTTATTATTCTTCTAATAAAGTTTTACTGGTTTTGAACCAAATGCCTGGGTGGCCGTGGGAGTGAGATCTTTATAAAGCAGTGGTTCCCAAAGTGGGGTCCGGGGACCCCCAGGGGTACTTCTGGGAGTCCCCAGCTAAATGGTAGTTAGGAACCAAATGTACCATTATGGGTCTGTAACTCTGAGAGTGTACAAATGGAACCAAACGGACCCTAATGGGTCCTAATTGTACACTCTCAGAGTTAAATTAACTTTGATAAATTGGGGTCAATGCCATTAAATGGGGGTCTGTAGACTAATATTCATGTCAAACTGGGGGTCCTTGAAATTAAACGGGTTGAGAACCACTGTTATTAAGGACTGACTGGTAGAGTGGAGCACATATATTAGCCAGGCTCTGCTCACAATGGATGGATGGCTTGGCTTTGTGAGGCTATCAAACAACTGACATTTCAAATGTGAAATGTCAGTGATGTGGCACAGACTTTCCTAATGTTACGATGGTTTGCCATTTAAAAAAAGGAATTACATGTCAACTGTAAGCATAATGAGGTACCGTTTAGTATTTTAATTTCAGCATAGGCTAGCAATCAACATTAACACCTCAACAACGAAATAAACTGCTCAGTAATGTGTAATAAACATTGCGTATTATATTAATGGGAGATTATTAACAGGCAAATGCACTGTTGTTATTACATGCAATGAAATTAAGAAGCAAAATTCAGGTTTTTTGAACTGTTCACAGAGTGAGTAGACAGAAATGGTGCCATCCTATAATGAGCGATAGTGAGGACCAATTATTTGCAGATGGGTGAAGTGGTCCTTTAACATTTAACAGCGATATATACGGTATATAGCCATGTCTACCAAGGTTACTGCATTTATTATTAGTATTATTATTAGTATTCGTTCTGAAAATGTAGCTGACAAGTAACAACTAAATGTTATTGTCAAAAAAAAATCACTTTTAATAGAGAAAAACATATAGGCATTAGGCAACCGCAACCCTGGTCCGTTGTTTTGTTCTTCCATGCTACTGATGAGTCTGACTTGGTTACTGCATACATGTGGGTGACACACAGACTACACCATGGTTCTCAAAGTGGCGTCTGGGGACCCCCAGGGGTCCTTGAGGGAGTTCCAGGGGGTCCCCAACTAAATGATAGTTTGGAACGAAATGGGCCCTTGTGGGTCTGTAACTCTGAGAGTGTACACTCTTAGAGTTAGATTAACATTGATTTTACGATATAAATTGGGGTCTCAGAGATAGAAAATGCCATTAAATGGGGGGTCCGTAGCCTAATGCATGTCAAACTGGGGGTCCTTGAAATTAAAATGGTTGAGAATCACTGCTAGAGCCGTAAAAACTTCTCTTATGGGGGTCCTTGGCATATCATTTAAAATCGGGGTCCACAGGCTAATGAGTGTCAATTTGGGGGTCCTTGAGATGAAAAAGTTTGAGAACCACTGCAATAGGCAACCCTGGTCCTTTGTTTTGTTCTCCAATGCTATTGATGAGTCTGACTTGGTTTCTGCATACACGTGGGTGAGACACACACTACACACATTGGTAAGAAGACAAGCCAACTTCTTACTGTAATAGAGGACTGAGTGCCCCCATGTGGATGTAACGTGTTACTGCTAAGAGAAATGCCTTCTTCCAAGACTTGAGTTATATTAAATCTAGGCCAAAATATAATTATGCGTCATGGGGCATCCCTGACGTGCCAATTTAACAGTCCCTCTCCGACACCAACAAGACTGTGATGAGCTAAGTAGTTTCAGTGAGGTTATGGGCTACTGTAAGTTTACAGCTAACTTTACCGTTAGAGAGATTTGACAGTAAAGAGCTGTTTCAGCAAAAGCCTACTAACACCCATAGTCCCACACACACATTTTGTACTTAAGTAAGTACTTAAGTATACTGCAGCATTGAAAAACTACTTGAGTAGAAGTACAAAAGTATTGGTATCAGAATGTACTTCTGCAGAATGTCTCATTTAAAGTTTTCAAATGTATAAAAACACATCTACAAGCTCACAATGTATACAGGGCTAATGTATGTTTTCCAATAGCACAAACTTTGGCATGCTACTAGTCCTACATACTTACACCTAGAAACCCCATTCAAACCTATTTAGGTTCATGTTTACGGTGTACGGTGGACATGTTTGCCTGAAAAGAAATCTTTGAAATGTTTCATAGTTTTAGAAATATAGTGCTTTCAAATTTGAGAAATGTATAATGGGGCTCAATGGCAGCTCTATGGCACGTCAACAAATTACTTTCACCTAGAAACTCTATTCACACATTTTATAATTCAGCTTACTGTGGAGACACATGCTGGAACTTTTTACTTTGAAATGATTTGTAGTTTCTGAGTTATTTAACCTAAACGCCCAATGCATTCTCAATGGCAATAGCACAAACTTTGGCATGCTACTAGTCCTACATACTTACACCTATAGAAACCCCATTCAAACCTATTTAGGTTCATCTTACAGTGGACATGTTTGCCTGAAATGGAATCTTTGAAATGTTTCAAAGTTTTAGAAATATAGTGCTTTCAAATTTGATAAATGTATAATGGGGCTCAATGGCACGAAAAAATCACTTTCACCTAGAAACTCCATTCACACATTTTATAATTCAGCTTACTGTGAAGACAAATGCTGGAACTTTTTACTTTGAAATGATTTGTAGTTTCTGAGTTATTTAACTTAAACGCCCAATGCATTCTCAATGGCAATAGCACAAACTTTGGCATGCTACTAGTCCTACAATGTAGGACTTTCCCTGGACCTTCTAGCTGCTAGAAGGTCCAGGGAAAGGCCTACATACTCTCCAAGAGTTGGGAAAGAACATATCAAGAGAGTGGAGTGGTAGGCCCTTGGATTGACCAGTGGATGCAATGTACCCCACTTTGAGGTGTCACGTTTTAGGCCTAGATTTAGGGTAGGATTGAACCAGTCGCACTGTAGCCATACAAAGGCCTATAAGGGTTCCCAGATTGTAAAATGTTGTTCCTCCATCTTGGGAGAGTATGTAGGCCTTTCACTGGACCTCCTAGCCACTAAGATGACCACAGGCCCACCACTTAAAGACCACATGTTAGGGTGCCCAAATCTGAAGTTAGGTGGTCAAATTACCTGAAACTGAAGCAATTCAGTAAAGGTCAACGCTTCCTCATGGGGTCATTTTAGGGCCTAGAACCTCCAGTAAAGGGTAAAATACTCTTCTTGGTTGTGGGAACAACATATCCAACGATGAGGACCCAGTGCCCAAATATGTCCCCCTTGCAACTGTTTCAACTTTGGGTCAGCCTACATGTAAAAGTGCCCAAAGTTGAAGTTCAACTTCAGCTACCCAGTACCCAAGGTTGAAGCCCTTCAACTTTGGGCAGATCTACAAGCTCGTAGTGCGGCACCGAGTGCCACGCTACGAGCTTGTAGATCTGCTATTTTTCAGTGGGGTACATTTAATCACTGGTCCTGGGTCAATCCAAGGGCCTACCACTCCACTCTCTTGATATGTTGTTCCCCAACTCTTGGAGAGTATTTAGGCCTTTTACTGGAGGTCCCAGCCCCTAAAATGACCCAGGAGGAAGTGTTGACCTTTACTGAATTGCTTCAGTTTGAGTTCATTTGAGCACCTAAATTCAGATTTGGGCACCGTAGCATGTGGTTTTTAAGTGGTGGGCCTCAGGTCATCCTAGGGGCTAGAACAGGGGTGCCCACACTTTTATGACGTGAGATCTACTTTCAAAATGACCAGCTCAACAAGATCTACCCACTGAAAAAATAAGTGTACCATTGCTGAAAATAGTTTAAATATATAATGTACCTGGGGGGGCTTTGGAATAGGGAGAAAATATGACAGGCAGTTTGCTGTCATATGTACTCCCCGTATTTAACTTAAACGCCCAATGCGTTCACTTTTTTTTATATGATGTTTTATTGGGTTTTTTCCATTTTTGAGTGGTGTAAACCACTCCTACGACTGGCTTTGTTAGTATACGAGTCTGTCTGTCTGTGCTCAAAAAATGAGCATGGTTGCTACGGTCAACCAGTTCACCCGGGTGTGATTTCATTACCTCAGACATTACGTCAGACCACAGCTGATCAGGCTATATAAGACCTTACACCACTCAGTTCAAACAGGCTTTTAGTGTGTGCGCAACACAAAATTTTGAGTGTTTGTGTTAACACAAACATTTTGAGTGTTTGTTGTTACATAAATTTAAGATAAGGGAAGACTCAAAGACCAATTGTTGCATATAAAATGCAGAAGGGACAATTAATGATTTACTAATGATAAAAATCACACCCGTGTGAACTGAGTGGTGTAAGGTCTGTCTGACGTAATGAAATCATGTCTGACGTAATGAAATCACACCCGGGTGTGATTTCATTACCTGGCTTTGTTTGTGCAGAAAAAATGAGCATGGTTGCTATGTTCACCCTGTTCACCCGGGTGTGATTTCATTACGTCATTACAACAGGGTGAACATAGCAACCATGCTCATTTTTTCTGCACAAAAAAGCCAGTTGTAGGAGTGGTTTACACCACTCAAAAATACTTTTGAAAAGTAATCAGAGTACAAATAAATACTCAGCACCACAAATCTAGGCAGAGAGCCTCTAACAATTGGCAAAAATGGTTATTAAACCATTTAGATGATAAAGTTAATAATTAGCTTTAACAGGAATACTTTTAAGAGAAAGATCAATATCCAAATGTTACCTTAAGCAGGAAATACTCTTTAGAAAAATACCTTTAAATACCCAATAGAAAAGATGAGACTACCAGGAAGAATGATTGTCCAGTCAGAGCTTATGGTTTTGTCGAAGTTAATAATTAGCTTTAACAGGAATACTTTTAAGAGAAAGATCAATATCCAAATGTTACCTTAAGCAGGAAATACTCTTTAGAAAAATACCTTTAAATACCCAATAGAAAAGATGAGACTACCAGGAAGAATGATTGTCCAGTCAGAGCTTATGGTTTTGTCGATTCATTTTCAGTTCGGAGAGAGCACAGAACAGATCCCACATACAGCCAAATTACAAAATGTCTCTCTGCCGTGCCACAAAATGGACACGGTATATATAACATTTTAATCAGATGAATACGCTACACAGAGCAACGTGTCAAACAACCAAAGGATGATTCACTGTCACTTCCTATCTAAACCAGGAAACATAATGTATGGGATATGTAGTTAATCAAGTAAATGTAGTTCATAATTCAAAGTTAAAGCCCACCAGCTAACGTAACTAGGAGACAACTTGTCTGCTCTGGCAAAGCACCAAGGCCGAAAAACAGGGTGTTTTCCACAGACACGCAGACAATCGGGAAACAACAATTCTTTATCTTACTCGCTGACTGGGGGAGAATTAATACTTATCTAAACACTGGGCTAGGGGAGAAGTGAAAACCGAAATCAGTGGGACAGTGTGACCTGAGGCACATGGCAAATACATGGGCATGGGGCATAATTATGCAGGGCATGAGATTTAAGTCATTGGAAACATGTAAACTTCCATCCACAAAATAACAGATCTACAACAATTCAAATTTATCCATCATTTGTGTTAACACAAACATTGCGAAAACACAAACATTGAAGACGACGGTGGGGACGCGAATTCTGATTGGCCAGAATGTGATGATGTATGATGATGTACGATGATAAGAGCGCCCCTCACTTCACACAGGTGTGATTTTAGTCGTCATGCCAATTAATTACTCCCCACATCTGTGTTGTATCCTGCCGACTCACCTGCCAGTGAGGAGCCCCCACCGGAAGGACGTACTGTTGTATCCTATACTGACTCACCTGCCAGTGAGGAGCCCCCACTGGGAGGACGTACTGTTGTATCCTATACTGACTCACCTGCCAGTGAGGAGCCCCCACCGGGAGGACGTACTGTTGTATCCTATACTGACTCACCTGCCAGTGAGGGGCCCCCACTGGGAGGACGTACTGTTGTATCCTATACTGACTCACCTGCCAGTGAGGAGCCCCCACCGGGAGGACGTACTGTTGTATCCTATGAATTTCCACAGGTCATTGTATGTCAGGACGTAAGTGGTCCCCAAAGGCCTGTGGAGGTTTGTTCATTGCCAAATATGCACAGCTCTCCGTTGTAGAGAAAGGCTCCATGACACCTGCAGTGCAGCTGTGCAGAAGGCGTGTTCAGCCAAGCGTTAGTCTCCGTGTCAAACACTCTCATTTCCTTATCGGAGCCCCCAAATACAAACATCTTTGTCCCGATGATGGTGGCCGAGTGATGTTTTAGATAATGCGATTGCTTTCCTTTGGTGTCAACTAAAGACCAGACCATCGTGGTGGTGTCCAACGTGCAGATGTCATTATAGCTAATAGTTGATTCCCCATCAAATCCATATAACTCTCCTCCATAGACATACATGACCTTCCCCAAGGCGCATGCCGAGTGGTGTGCCCTCGCTTTAGGGACGGCACCAGAAACCCTTCCGGGATTGAACCACCTGTGGGAGACCGCGTCAAATGCATAAAGCCTGTTCCCCCTGCACAGCTTTGTGGCCGCTCCGATAGGTGGGCACCTCGGGGGGACATTGGTGTCTTTTCCAATTTGTCACCGGGGGCAACGTCGTCCACGTCAAAGACACCATGTTCAAGATGTTTACGTCAAGCCGACGGAGCTCGTCATCGTCGCGGAAAAACCCAAAGACGTACAGCTTGTCCTTCACCGCGGCGGTAGCGCATTGCCAGGATGGGTGTGGTGCTCCGTTCACACATACGGTCCAGTGGAACATTTCTCATAGGGTGTACAAATGGAACCAAATGGACCCATTAGGGTCCATTTTGTTCAATTTGTACACTATCAGAGTTACAGACCCATAAGGGTCCATTTGGTTCCAAACTATAATTTAGCTGGGGACCCCCTAGAACTCCCTCAAGGACCCCTGGGGGTCCCCGGACCCCACTTTGGGAACCACTGTTTTAGAGAAGCGTCATTGGTTACTCTGACATCACACAATGACATCACAATGTCGTCACCACAACGACTCATGAATTAAAATGAATCGTCAAAAAATAATAACTCATTTAGCAACTTTTAACAACAACAAGTCCAGTTATCCGCAGAGACCGGCGAACGCTGCGGAACAGAAGAGACCGTCTGCCGTGTAAAGCGAGAGATTACATTAACCATATAAGGGAGATCGCCAGTAATCAGCTTCACTGACAGGAAAACACAACCCCTCAACTTTGGATCATCTACCAAACCTGTGACCTTTGTGACCACTGAACCGAATCCATCTCTCGATCTACGGCGTCGAGAAATGTTCCGCTGGACCGTACGTGTGAACGGAGCGCCACAGGCGTCCTGGCAATGCGCCACCGCCGCTGTGAAGGACAAGCTGTACGTCTTTGGGTTTTCCCGCGACGACGACGAGCTCCGTCGGCTTGACGTGAACATCTTCAACACGGTGTCTTTGACGTGGGCGACGTTGCCCCCCGTGACGGGGGAAAGACACCAATGTCCCCCCGAGGTGCCCACCTATCGGCACGGCCACAAAGCTGTGCCGATAGAACACGTAATCTACGTGTGGGGAGGAAACAGGGGGAACAGGCTTTATGCATTTGACGCGGTCTCCCACAGGTGGTTCAATCCCGGAAGGGTTTCTGGTGCCGTCCCTAAAGCGAGGGCACACCACTCGGCATGCGCCTTGGGGAAGGTCATGTATGTCTATGGCGGAGAGTTCTTTGGATTTCATGGGGAATCAACTATTAGCTATAATGACATCTGCACGTTGGACACCACCACGATGGTCTGGTCTTTAGTTGACACCAAAGGAAAGCAATCGCATTATCTAAAATATCACTCGGCCACCATCATCGGGACAAAGATGTTTGTATTTGGGGGCATGAATAAGGAAATGAGAGTGTTTGACAAGGAAATGAGAGTGTTTGACACGGAGACCAACGCTTGGCTGAACACGCCTTCTGCACAGCTGCACTGCAGCTGGCATGGAGCCTTTCTCTACAACGGAGAGCTGTGCATATTTGGCAATGAAAACCTCCACAGGCCTTTGGGGACCACTTACATCCTGACATACAATGACCTGTGGAAATTCAACACGGAGACCTTCTCCTGGAAGGAGGTTAAGCCCAAAGGGAAAGGCCCGTTTCGGATGTGTCAGATGGGCTGTGGCATGGTGGGAGATCGCTTGGTCGTATTTGGTGGACATCACAAGGGTATGGGTCCACACGATGATGTGTACATCTTGGACTTAAGTCCTAGTTTGAAGACGTTGTGCAAGCTAGCAGTTATTCATCACCGACTGGAGCGATCGGAACTCCCACATGACATCAGGTGGGAACTGGCCGCCATGACTACCAACACCAACAGCGACAAAAACTATGAGAAGAAACAAAGAAAGCCGGTGATAAGAAAGCCGGTGATAAGAAAGCCGGTAATAATAATAATAAAGTGGTGTAAACCACTCCTACGACTGGCTTTGTTAGTTTACGTGTCTGTCTGTCTGTCTGTTCGTACCAAAAAATGAGCATGGTTGCTACGGTCACCCAGTTCACCCGGGTGTGATTTCATTACGTCAGACATGACCTCAGATCAGAGCTGATCAGGCTATATAAGACCTTACACCACTCAGTTCACACGGGTGTGATTTTTTTAAATACAAGACATACAAGGAACATGGTACACAAAAACAAAACAAAACAAAAAAACAACACCATCAATGACAAAACAAAACTGACAATAACACATACCCACCCACCCACCCACCCCGCTAGCCCTGAGGGGAGAATAGACTGTATAATAGAATGTACAATAATGAACAGTACTTATAAAGAATAATTAGGGAGAAAAAAAAAAAAAAAAAAAAAAAACACCTTGTAGGCAAGAGATGACCATATAAAAGAAGCTAGGGAAGAGAGAGAAATTAATCAATTGTAGTTAAAGAGTTAATATATAAAAGAAAAGGGTCCCAGGTTCTAGAGATATTAGAACCTGGGATTTAATTATTCAGTTATTCAATGAGCCTCTATTTGAGAATTTAATTTTTTCTAGGTGAATAAAGGATAATAGGTATTTTAGCCAGGATGTCGTGGCAGGGGGGTTAGGATTTTTCCAGTGAAGCAGAATACGGCGCCTCGCTATGAGGGAGGCGAAGGCAACTGAATCTGCCTGACACCTACTGAATCTGCCCACCACAGGAGACACACCAAAAATAGCAACTAGGGGACACGGAGGCACAGGAAAGCCAAAGACTGCGGAGAGAGTATCAAAGAAGTGGTTCCAAAAATTAACAAGTTTTGGGCAGGAATAAAACGTGTGCGTATGGTCTGCAGGTGAGTGAAGACACCTGGCACAGGAGTCGTTGGTGTTTGGGAACATTTTGCTCAACCTGGCCTTTGTATAGTGTGTCCTATGGACTACTTTGAACTGGACTAGGCACATACGTGCACATAAACAAGACAAGTTTATTCGAGAAAGTGCTTCCTTCCACAAATCCTCGGTTAGCTCCGTCCCAAGTTCCCTCTCCCATGTATACCTCACCCCAGAGAGTGTGGTTAATTTAGAAGAGATAAGAGCATTGTAGATGGAGGAGATGTTATTCAGGGAGTCTGAGGGTGACATTATAGATTCCAATAAAGTTTTTTCAGGTAACCTGGGGAAGGATAAAAAATGAGTGTTTGCAAAGTTGCGTAATTGAAAGACTAAGATTTTGTAGATTATATGTGGAGGCAATGTCTCCCAAAGATCTGAACAGTCCATCAGTAGAGCTATATAAGTTGCTGAAGGACACTAGGCCCTTCTCCTTTCATTTAGTGTAGGTCCTGTCAGAAGCGGAAGGTAGAAACAGATGATTATTACAAATAGGGGTGAGGACTGATGGTGATTTCAACTCAAAGTGTTGTCTAAACTGGTTCCAAATTTTAAGAGAAGATAAGACTACAGGGTTATTAGTATGCTGAGAGTAACGTGTTGGTAGAGGAGCGAACAGTAAGGCAGGAAGAGATGATAAAGTGCAAGAGTTTGCCTCCATACTGCACCAAATAATGTCGGGGGAGTGGCATCACTTTTTGACCATTTGGAGGTTTGCAGCCCAGTAGTAAAATAGCATATTGGGTGATGCAAAGCCACCGTCTTGTTTGGGTCTCTGAAGAGTCGATATTGGGATCTTAGGTGACTTACCAGCCCAGACGAAGGATGATAAAATAGTATCTAGGGACTTAAAAAAAGATTTGGGCAAAAAAAGAGGGAGGGTCTGAAAAAGAAAAAGAAACGTGGTAGAATGTTCATTTTGACTGTTTCAATGCGACCCACCAATGAGAGGGGCAACTTAGTCCATCTCTGAACATCAGTATTGATTGATTGATTGAAGAATTTATTAACAGTTTGCAGAATTACAGTACATTTCAAGCACAAACTCAATACAAAGGCTGTTAACTGTGAGTGGACGACCCAATTAAGCATTACACTTGTTTCCAATAGGGTCCACCATGTTCAAATCATCAAAACATTTAGAGACGTACAAATAGACACTTCTATAGACAGAACAGGAATTCATCATAAAGGAGGTAAAAAGGGAAAAGAAATATATACAGTGAGGGGAAAAAAGGGGGGGGGGCGGGGGGGGGGATTCAGATTTTACGGGGGCCAGTTTCGAATTGCAGCCATCCGTAGGTGCCCTTTGAGAGCGGTTTTGAAGGAGTCAAGCGATTCGCATGTCTTAATGACAGTTGGTAGGGCGTTCCACATTTTGGTGGCATAGGAGCGAAAAGAATTTAGTCCCTTGTTTGTGCCGAATCTGGGTTGTACATGGTTCGTTGCACTCCCTCTGGTGTTGTGGGTGTGGACTTCGTTAACATTAAGGAAGTATCTAGACAGGTACATGGGTATCTTGGTGGTGTATCGAATCTTGTGGACCAGACCCATTGCAAGATGCTGTACTCTGTCGTCGACCCTAAGCCATTCCAGCCTGTCGAAGTGGGCAGGGGTGAGGTGGGTTCGGGGGGCTAGATCAAGTAGGAGCCTGACCAGTTTGTTTTGGGAAGTCTGGAGCCTGGTTTTAAGGGCCTTTGAGGTGCTGTGGTACCAGGAGGTGCATGTATAGTCAAAGAAACCCTGTACAAGGGCTCCTGTTAAGGTCTTCAAGGTGTTTTTGTTGACCAGTGAGGAGATCCTGTAGAGGAATCTTGTTCTATGGTTGACTTTTTTGATTACGTTGGTGGCCATTTTATCACCGGAAAGATTAGCCTCCAGGATGGAACCTAGGTAGGTAATTTCATCTTTACGTGTGATAACATTGTCACCCACTCTAACCAAGAAGCCATTTGCCTTGCTGAGATTACTAATAGAGCCAAAGAGAATGGATTCAGTTTTTCCCAGGTGTAAAGATAGTTTGTTATCAGCGAGCCAGGTGCAGATTCTACCGAGTTCAGAGCTGAGGGCATTTTCAACCTGCAGTTTGTCCCTGTCCGAGACCAGCAGTGCTGAGTCATCTGCGAACAGGAACAAGTTGCAGTCACAAGCTGAAGTCATGTCGTTTACATATATTAGGAACAGTAGAGGCCCTAGTATGCTTCCTTGTGGAACGCCACAGCTCACTGGGAGGGGGGGGGACAGTGTTCCGTTCACTTCCACCATCTGTTCTCTCCCCTCCAGGTAGGATTGCATCCAGCTCACTGATGTGCTATCGAAACCAATTGCTTTTAGCTTGTTAACCAGTATGGAGTGGTTCACGGTGTCAAAAGCCTTTTGGAGGTCCAGCATGACCATGCCGCAGTATTTGCCAGCGTCCACCTCTTGTTTGATGTGGTCGCTCAAATAGAGAAGGCATGTGTCAGTGGAGTGGGATGTTCTGAAGCCAGATTGGAACTCGTACAATAATTTATTAGTGGCAAGATACTTTTCAACCTGTTCATAGACTATTTTTTCCATCACTTTCGAGATGGAACTAAGAATAGAAATAGGGCGGTAGTTGCCGGGGTCTAATTTACTCCCTTTCTTGTGCAAGGGGGTTACTTTGGCCAGTTTGAAATCTTGGGGGACCTGTCCCTGTTTGACGGAGAGGTTTACTATGTGGGTGATGATTGGAGCTATAGAGATGGCTGAGTCTCTGAGAAATTTGGAGGGAATGTTGTCATGGCCTGTGGCCTTGTGGGGTTGGAGGGCACTCAGTTTCTTAATTACCTCATCAGTTGTTACCATAACTAGTTTAAAATCGTCTTTACAAACACCTAGGTTTCTGTAGAAGGTTGTAATGTGCTCTACACCAAAGAGCCCAGAGTGGGAGGGCAGTTTGTTAACCAGAGTTGTTGCTATGTTTGTAAAGAAGACATTCAAGTAGTAGTAGCCACATCAAGGTTGTCAGTGATGAGAGTGTTGTCCGATTTGATGTTTATGTTCGAAAATCTGGTTTTTAGTTTCTGACCATAGCTTAGTTGATTGTTTAGTAGCTTCCAGAGCTCATGAGGATTGTTTTTGTTTTCCTGAGCTTTATCATTAATTAAGTTACTTTTAGCTGATTTGGTCATGGCAGTTACACTGTTTCGTAGCTTGATTCGTTGTGTATTTAGGTTGTTCAAACGAGCTTGGCGAACACTGTCGAAGCGCTTGGCTAGCTTTGACTTGCATTTTAGAAATTCAGAGCATTTTTTGTCTCTGGCTTTCATTGCAGCCAGTATGTCCGAATTCATCCATGGTTCCGAGCGGGTTTTGCCCCTGGTGGTTCTCAAAGGAGCCATGTTGTTCAGTACTGATGTAAATTTGGTTTTGAAGCCAAGCCAAGCTTCTTCGACAAGTGTGCTTTTAAGCTCATCGGACCAATCCAGACTCTCCAATACTTGGTTAAAAACCTCACTAGAGTAGGTTTTGAGGTCCCTTGATATGACTGTTTTGTGGCAGCCGGTCTTAAGTTTTTGTATTTTGCGGGTACAGAATATCATAAAATGATCACTAAGCCCACATACAATAACCCCTTTCTTGGAGATTCTGGATTTGTCCGAGGACAGAATGAGATCAATGACAGTTTGAGTAGAATCACACACTCTAGTGGGTTGGGTAATTAGCTGACTGACACTATGTAGATCACAGAACTTACTGAATGACTTAAACACAGGTGCTTCCTTACGTTGCATGTCTGTATTGTAGTCGCCAATCAGGATTTTTCTCTACACATTCCTCCTCAGCTAAGCACCCCTCAAGTATATCATAGAACCCATGTTGGTCAGGCGGTCTGTAGACGGTGCCCACTAATACTGATTTAGCCTTAGTATTAATTAGTATTAGTATTAATTTTTTCTAGAAGATTCCCGTAGTTGTCCTTGTGGATAGTGCCAATAGAGTGGGAAATAACGTATAAATAAGTATCTGAAAATCTGGGAGAGTTGAAACGGTAGTGCACCAGGGGGGATGGATTTGGCCAGACTATTAACAGGGAAACATACACTTTTTGGAATGTTCAGTTTGTAACCGGAGAATTCTCCGAAGGTTTTTAACAGATTTACAATACTGTGAGCGCAGTTAACTGGGTCCTGAATGAATAGGAGTAGGTCATCGGCATACAAGGCCACTTTGTGTTCAATACCTCCTCTGGCAATACCTGAGAACAGCGTGGTACCTTTCAAGGCAATTGACAAAGGCTCTATGGCTAGTGCAAACAATAAGGGTGACAAAGGGCACCCTTGACGTATACCGCGAGTGAGTACGAAAGGAGGAGATGTTTCGTGGCGGATCCAAGAAATAAATTTCTGACCAAAGCCAAATCTTTGTAGGACTGAAAATAGGTACTGCCATTCGACACGGTCAAACGCCTTTTCGGCATCGAGTGATATAATTATCTCTGGTACTTTGGCGGCTGAGGGAGACAGGACAACATTCAGGAGCTTGCGAACACTAGATGACAGCTGCCGGCCTGAGACAAATCCTGTTTGGTCCTGAGAGATAATACCAGGGAGACATGAGTCGAGTCGACTTGACAGCACCTTTGCTAATAACTTCACGTCATTATTCAACAAACTGATAGGTCTGTAGCTACCGCAGAGATTTGGGTCCTTATCCTTCTTCAGAATGAGAGAGATCAAAGCCTGGTTTAAAGTTGGTGGTAAGGCACCCAGTTCTAATGAATGGTTAAAGACATCTAAAAGTAAAGGGGCAAGTTGTGAAATAAACTTTTTATAGAAAGCAGCAGGGAAGCCATCTGGGCCTGGAGCCTTGTTGCTCTGCATCTGAAGAATGCAAGAAGTGATTTCAGGTAGGGACAATGGCATATCTAGCCGCTGGGCTAAGGCTGCGGATATAGTTGGTATGTTCAGATTGTTAAAAAAAGAGTTCATAGCCTCAGAATCAGGAGGGGGTTGTGATTTGTAGAGATCAGAGTAATAAGAGGAGAATTCAGAATTAATTTTAGCAGGGTCAGTAGTCAGCGTATTGGATGAGTCGCAGATTTGTGAAATTAAATGCGAGGCTTGTTGATGTTTAAGCTGGGAGGATAAAAGACGACTCGACCTGTCCCCGTGTTCATAGTAAGTAGCTCTGGACTGCTGTATCTGATGTTCTGCTTTGCTTGTTGTTAATAGATCAAATTCGGTTTGTAACTGTAAACGTTTAACTTTAAGGTCTGGGCTCGGTGAGACAACCAGCTGTCTATCCACATCTAGAATAGCATCGAGAAGCTGTTGCTGTCTTTCTCTGCTGCTTTTGGCCAAGTGTGCATTCAAAGAGATAATACGTCCACGGATGAACGCTTTAAATGTTTCCCAAAGAAGGGAAGGCGATATCTGGTCACATCTGTTAGTTTCCAAAAAAAAGTTAATGTTTTCAGAGACATAATCACAGAAATCTGTATTGGCCAGGAGTCCTGGGTTTAATTTCCAACCCCCCTGCTGCCTGTGGGAACGAGAAGGGAGGTTAAGGTCAAGTATATGTGGGGCATGATCGGAGATTACAATGGCAGTGTATTCAGAGGATTTAAGGGCTGGTATAAGTGCCTTGTCAATGAAAAAAAAATCTATACGCGAGAATGCCTTATGTACGGGGGAGAAATAGGAAAAGTCCCTAGCAGTGGGGTGCTGAAAGCGCCATGGATCAATACAGCCTAAATGAGACATGAGGTCAGTGAGGGTTCTAGCCATTGCAGTTGGAGTTAAAGATTTAGGATTTGAACGATCAATATGGGGGTTGATCACACAATTGTGATCGCCACCAAGTATTAAATGATGAGTATCTAAATTAGGTCAACGAGAGACCAGAGTTGACACAAAGTTGGGATTGTCGAAGTTTGGCGGGTAAACGTTAACTAATACAACAGGTGTTTGATGGAGGGTCCCTGAGACAATTACATAGCGGCCTCCAGGGTCAGAGATTAATTGATCTGAAGTGAATTTAAGGCGTTTGTGTATTAATATGGCAGCGCCTCTGGACCTACTATTAAAGTTAGAATGGAATATTTGACCAACCCAGGGTTTGCGGAGCCTAACGTGATCCTCAGTGCGAAGGTGTGTCTCCTGCAGAAAGGCGATGTCAGTGGTGAGACTTTTAAGATGAGAAAGTACTTTTGCACGCTTAAGTGTCCAGGTAACGATCCTAACTGGAAAACCCAAAATCACCATGATAGACGTTTATAGGGTTTAGAAAAAAAAGATGCGTTTTAAATAGAGTAAGGCCTGTCATAGCAATAGGAGAATAACAGCTTAGTAATGAACCTACATAGTAGAAAATATAGTACACAGAGTAAGAATATAGAGAAAAGAAAGGAGTCAATCTCCTCCCCCCAGGGCCTCCCCACCCCCCACAGAAAACCCCATAAAAAACAGACAAACTTGACTGACTTGACATGACACATAACAAAAAACAAGACAAAACAGTAATAAAAAAAACCCTATCCATACCGCCCCCTCCACCCCCCGTGTACCTATGCTCCTTGTCCTTTAACAAAAAACAAAACAAAAAAAACAACAACAATAGTGTATAAACATATAGGCACACATATGCATACGTATATACATATAGGTATATCCACATACACAAGAACAGAAGAGGACCTACAGGGGATTCCTTCAGAGCATCAATATTACTTTATTTTATTTTATTTATTTATTTACTCTTTTTTTCCCCTCTTTTCCCCGCTTTCCCCCTTTCCTCCCACTTTCCCCTTTTTCTTATAATTATTAAATTATAGTTATTATTTTCCTTTCCACCTTAAAATGAAGTTGAACCACTGGCGCCCTCTTGGGGTAGAAAAAGAACAGCAATAATAAAGTAGACCAAAATTAGACCTCTTTATAGCATCCTTTCAGATTGAGAGGGGGGAAAACAAACAAAACAAGAAAAAATGTGTTCTATCCACCAGGTATTTAATATTAGTAAATGAGTTCACTTTATTAAGTTTAAACATGGCCGTGGCCTCCCTCATTAAACAGACAGAGAGGTTGGCTGGCTGGGGGCACCTGTAAACATTCCCCAGTTAATAGGTGTATCTAAATCGATCTCTGTTGCACCTAGCGACTCAAGGCTACTTTATTTAAGTGGGAAAAACGGAAGAAAGAATAGGCCTATATATAAAACAAACAGAAAGACATGTATAATAAAACAGAAGAGCCACGCAATGTAGCCTCTATCTATACCCACACGTGTATACATATAACACATCCTGGGTTAGTGAGTTTGGGTTGTAGACGGTTGTGTTCATGCTTATCGCGGATGCGTGGCTATCTGTCTGTCCGTCAATCAACCGCGATCAACCGTCCGCCTGTTCGTGTGTGCATCATGTGTGTTTGACTGCATGTGTTTACGCGTGTGAGTGAAAGAAAAAGAGAGCAGAACACAAAACGGTCTCTGATTATAATTCATGTGCCAAACCTTTACGAGGTTGACACATTATCAAAGTCTTGTAAGCTGGGAATAAAATGACGTGTAACCAAATCGAGCAGGCCTAGCCGCTGCATATAATACATACAGACAACAACAGACAATACAATTAAAAAAGAGGCAAAAAAAACAAATAAATACATATATATGCAACCTTCCTGGTTTGACCACTGTAGTAGTTGTGCATGTGCATGTCGTTGGTTCGTTTGTGCACGAATGTTCATGACAGTCGGCGAACGTGTGTGTGTGTGTGTGCGTGCGTGCCTGCGTGCGCCCAATGCACATGCGTGCGCCCAATGCATTCTCAATGGCAATAGCACAAACTTTGGCATGCTACTAGTCCTACATACTTACACCTAGAAACCCCATTCAACCCTATTTAGGTTCATCTTACGGTGGACATGTTTGCCTGAAAAGAAATCTTTGAAATGTTTCATAGTTTTAGAAATATAGTGCTTTCAAATTTGAGAAATGTATAATGGGGCTCAATAGAGCACCGAAGTCCTGACGTCACTTTCAGTAGAGGGCACCAACACACAGGTTTATAGGTTTTTTATTTGTATTGAAATCTCCATAGGGCGATTTTATGTCGCTTCATATAAGAACTGTGTTTGAAAAATAAACCGATCACCCCGGCCTTTTCACTCATATGGATATGAAGCATCGACTGAAGGTGGAAATGTACAAATATACCCAAAGAGTAACAAAATAAGCGTTAGAAACGAGCCAAACAACCCAGAGACTACATTTCCGGGTAGGCTGCTTCTGCCCGCAGCCCGTCACACAACAGAAACTGAACGTTAATTACGTTTATTTTTATTTTTATTTTATTGATATATAATGTATCGTGGTTAGTACGAGTCGAGTCACCACCAGCTGAGCTTACGTCAACGAGGAATCTCAGGAAAGCAATATGTTGACAGCTGGGCGTGACGTATATGCTCAGCGACATTGCATTCATATGTAGTTTCAAGGCTTTTGCGGTCACATTAATTCCATTTTCTCTAGAAACTGGCTGTATCAAATATGAATGTACATCATTAACGACGCACAGCCACTCCCCTGACAGAAACGCCGGGGTGGTCGGTTTATTTTTCAAACACAGTTCTTATATGAAGCGACATAAAATCGCCCTATGGAGATTTCAATACAAATAAAAAACCTATAAACCTGTGTGTTGGTGCCCTCTACTGAAAGTGACGTCAGACTTCGGTGCTCTATGGCAGCTCTATGGCACGTCAAAAAATTACTTTCACCTAGAAACTCTATTCACACATTTTATAATTCAGCTTACTGTGGAGACACATGCTGGAACTTTTTACTTTGAAATTATTTGTAGTTTCTGAGTTATTTAACTTAAACGCCCAATGCATTCTCAATGGCAATAGCACAAACTTTGGCATGCTACTAGTCCTACAATGTAGGACTTTCCCTGGACCTTCTAGCCGCTAGAAGGTCCAGGGAAAGGCCTACATACTCTCCAAGAGTTGGGAAAGAACATATCAAGAGAGTGGAGTGGTAGGCCCTTGGATTGTCCAGTGGATGCAATGTACCCCACTTTGAGGTGTCACGTCTTAGGCCTAGATTTAGGGTAGGATTGAACCAGTCGCACTGTAGCCATACAAAGGCCTAGGGTTCCCAGATTGTAAAATGTTGTTCCTCCATCTTGGGAGAGTATGTAGGCCTTTCACTGGACCTCCTAGCCACTAAGATGACCACAGGCCCACCACTTAAAACCACATGTTAGGGTGCCCAAATCTGAAGTTAGGTGGTCAAATGAACTGAAACTGAAGCAATTCAGTAAAGGTCAACGCTTCCTCATGGGGTCATTTTAGGGCCTAGGACCTCCAGTAAAGGGTAAAATACTCTTCTTGGTTGTGGGAACAACATATCCAACGATGAGGACCCCATGCCCAAAGATGTCCCCCTTGCAACTGTTTCAACTTTGGGTCAGCCTACATGTAAAAGTGCCCAAAGTTGAAGGGCAGAGCTTCAACTTCAGCTACCCAGTACCCAAGGTTGAAGCCCTTCAACTTTGGGCAGATCTACAAGCTCGTAGTGCGGCACCGAGTGCCACGCTACGAGCTTGTAGATCTGCTATTTTTCAGTGGGGTATATTTAATCACTGGTCCTGGGTCAATCCAAGGGCCTACCAATCCACTCTCTTGATATGTTGTTCCCCAACTCTTGGATAGTATTTAGGCCTTTTACTGGAGGTCCCAGCCCCTAAAATGACCCCAGGAGGAAGTGTTGACCTTTACTGAATTGCTTCAGTTTGAGTTCATTTGAGCACCTAAATTCAGATTTGGGCACCGTAGCATGTGGTTTTTAAGTGGTGGGCCTCGGGTCATCCTAGGGGCTAGAACAGGGGTGCCCACACATTTATGACGTGAGATCTACTTTCAAAATGACCAGCTCAACAAGATCTACCCACTGAAAATATAAGTGTACCATTGCTGAAAATAGTTTAAATATATAATGTACCTGGGGGGGCTTTGGAATAGGGAGAAAATATGACAGGCAGTTTGCTGTCATATTTCCTCCCCGTATTTAACTTAAACGCCCAATGCATTCTCAATGGCAATAGCACAAACTTTGGCATGCTACTAGTCCTACATACTTACACCTAGAAACCCCATTCAAACCTATTTAGGTTCATCTTACGGTGGACATGTTTGCCTGAAAAGAAATCTTTGAAATGTTTCATAGTTTTAGAAATATAGTGCTTTCAAATTTGAGAAATGTATAATGGGGCTCAATGGCAGCTCTATGGCACGTCAAAAATGTATTTCACCTAGAAACTCTATTCACACATTTTATAATTCAGCTTACTGTGGAGACACATGCTGGAACTTTTTACTTTGAAATGATTTGTAGTTTCTGAGTTATTTAACTTAAACGCCCAATGCATTCTCAATGGCAATAGCACAAACTTTGGCATGCTACTAGTCCTACATACTTACACCTATAGAAACCCCATTCAAACCTATTTAGGTTCATCTTACGGTGGACATGTTTGCCTGGAATGGAATCTTTGAAATGTTTCATAGTTTTAGAAATATAGTGCACGTGTTGACCTTTACTGAATTGCTTCGGTTTGAGTTCATTTGAGCTCCTAAATTCAGATTTGGGCACCGTAGCATGTGGTTTTTAAGTGGTGGGCTTCGGGTCATCCTAGGGGCTAGAACAGGGGTGCCCACACATTTATCATTGTTTTGTATTAATAATCAAAATCTACATAAGAATCTAAGTAACTTGTAGTAACTAAAGGTTTGACATAGATCTAGTGGCGTAAAGGTACAATATTTGGTTCTGAGATCATAGTGGAGTAGAAGTAAAAGTATTGGAAATTGTAAATACCTCAAAATCGTAGCCTAAAATTAAGTAACGTAATTAAGTAAATGTACTTAGTAACTTTCCACCAAAGAAGAAAAATCTGGCTGTATCTCACAGTCTGTATCCACTGAGACAGTCACGTTATGAAGATGCTTAGTCTCTTACTGGTTTTTAAACAGCTGGTGGATGGAAATGAAGCTCCACCCACGCTGCAACTTGCAGCGTCGGCCAGAAAACCGGAAACGCTTTGCTCCAACGTCAGGCTGCAGCGTGGGTGGAGCTTCATTTCCATCCACCCGCTGTCTAAAAACCAGGAAGACACTCCTGCCGCTCGTGACAACTCTCTTTGTGACTCGATTGTGTGGATGCACTGTCCATGTGTTTATCTGTCCCAGCCTAGACACGCTGTCTTCAGCCCTGTGTACTCACACACTACACTCAGAAGCTACAATACATGATAGTTGATACTAGGTCAGCTCATTTGGGTTTTGTGTAAGGTCACGATATTAATTAGAAATTAAAGTCAGTAGTAACGAATACGAATTGGAATTCAAAATAAAATAAGTTCAAGGAAGTGGCAATAATAAACCCAGAAGGGTGACGAGAAGAAGTAGAAGGTCGGGAGTGGCTTATTGTCGGTATCAGCTGGTAAGATGCAGGAGTCTGTCCTAACATCAATGCGCTAGAGTAGACCCCTGGGTGATGGATTGCTGAGGTGGAGCACCACACCTGCCATCAGCTCCGCAAAATCATTCACTACATACTTGACACATACTCGGTTCACTTATGCAAAGTACCAAACCCACACCCTCTGTGTCATGTGTGTGTGCATGCGTGGCGTGCGTGCGTCTGATCACTGTCAAATGTCTTATGCACACTGCCAGAATGCCTTAGGAACAACATATTATGTTTTCTATTTTACTTTAACTTAATTCCCTAAAGCAGGAAGTCAATGGCGGTTCTATCCGGATGAAAGCTCTCCTATGGTATGGAGTCATACGTCAGAGGGATGACTGACGTCACAGACTACATGAAGTCTGACATCCGCCTGGAAGCCATGTCATTATATTATGGTGGTGCTTCTTAAGTTGGAACTCACGGCCAGTATGACGTCTCCAATATGGATGTGTCCGTCCTGATCAACAGCACTGCCTTTCACCATGCTCTTCACCATCACACCAGCACTATAGTCTGAGGAAGAGAACATGCAAGCTGTTACAGTTGGCAACTTGGCATAAACCAAAATAAACATAAAAGCATTATTGACAAGCAACTAAATGTGCCGTTTTCTCTCTCAGGCCGACACAGAAATAGCCTGGCTTGGCCAAACTCATACCGTGGATTCACTGACTAATGCATGCTTTTATCACTAGCAGGATAGACTACTGTAATGCTCTCCTATCTGGTGTGCCGAAAAAAATAAGTTGTCCGGTTAGTGGTTACTACTAGTCCAAACGCAGCATCACGCGTACCAAGTGACCAAAACCAGATGGAGAGCACACATCACACCCATTTTAAAGTCACTCCTCTGATTGCCTGTTAGTTTTAAAATTGATTGTCCCGTTATTGGTTTTAGCATTACTCCATTGTTTCTGACACTTTTAAAACGTTTTTTTTACCCCTTTTCACTAATGTATTAAAAATGTTTCTATTTGATCTGTGAAGCACTGTGAGCACATTGGGTTGCACTTGCTGTAAAAATGTGCTATAATATTGATAAATAATAAGGACCAGTGCTCTAACCTCGGAGCTGCGGAGCATAATTTGAGCATTTTGTCACTTAGCATTCCCACATGTGTGCACAGTTATAGGTTAAATGCATGAACCCTAGCTACCCTATTCTGGTGCAAACATTCAGTGAAAACTATTTTCAGCAAAGCGATAGTGTAGATTAGAAGGGACAGAACCAGTTCTATTCCCCTGGGCCTGGGGGATCCTGTCAACTAAGTACTGTGTCCAATATCAAGGTTTAAGTGTTATGTGTCTTGCTCAGGGACACTTCAACTTCAAGACTGGGCAAAACAGTGACATATTGATTCTCAGAAACCAAGCCTCTCTTAGAAATAAATATACATATTAGGCCCCAGTGAGATTTGAACTCACGACCCCTGGTTTACAAGACCAGTGCTCTACCCCTGAGCTATGAAGCCAGATTTGATCATCATGAGCTGTAGAATATAGGTGTAAAACGGTAAAACCACACTCCTGCCCCAATCTGTAGACACCACCTGTGACTTCACCGAGATAGTGTCCAAAAAATAGGTGACATTTACTTTACACCGGTCTAAAATGCTCTCAAATGAGTCCCTCTTCGCCTCTAATTAGCTTGGACTGATTTACCATGTTATAGCATGGTTTGTTATGGTATTCTCTTATCTCATCTTCATCTCACCCTCCTCCTCTTGCAGTGTTCAGATGGAGGAGGTGGAGCTGTGATATGTGAACTGATCAACTGAACAGACACTATACTCTGAGAAAGAGAACACGCACGCCGTTTCTGTTGGCATAAACCAAAATAAACACAAAAAAGCATTGACAAGCAACTAAATGCGCCGTTTTCTCTCCCATGCCGACACAGAAAGGATAAAGGTTATTATTTGGTGACCTGGTCAATCATTTATCACTAGCATAGACTATTATAATCTTACCTGGTGTACCATGTGCCGAAAAAATAAGTTGTCTGGTTAGTGGTTCCAACTAGTCCAGAACGCAGCAACATGCGTACTGACCATTGTGACCAACACCAGATGGAGATCACACATCACACCCATTTTAAAGTCACTCCAATGGCCGAGGTTATTTGATTGGTTCTTAAATCGCTAAATGGAAATGCATTCTCTCATCATCTCATGTGTGTGTGTGTGTGTGTGTGTGTGTGTGTGTGTGTGTGTGTGTGTGTGTGTGTGTGTGTGTGTGTGTGTGTGTGTGTGTTATTATTTGGTGACCTGGTCAATCAGAACAGCTGTTAAACTGTTCTTGCATGAATTAACAGCTGTGTGACGTTGGAATGCTTTCCCCAGAGTTTAGTGCCTCTGTATTTGATGGAGAATTGACCATGTGTATACTGTATAATATGACCATGCCACATATTTCCCTGGTGACACCAAAGCGATCTATACCAGTATGTATACATACTACATACCAGTCCCTGGAATCCACTCAAGGACAACTGGGGGTCCCACTTTTGACCCCACTTTGAAAACCAGAAATCATTACTGTACTTCAGAATGAATGTGACTGTCATAAGAGTGCATGTGCAGCACCCTCAGATCTTGCCATGATGTAGCATTTACTTGAATGAGAGCAGTGGTGGTCATGGACGAATAGTTCTTATAACTGTCAGGGTTTTCTTTTTTTGTTGTTTTTCCAGTAGGCCCCAATTCAGATAATCAGAAAAATAACCTACAGTATATGTGATTGACTATTACATTTAAAACTTCACAAACTGATTTGATATGTTTGTTTTCACGTAGACCAGTGGTTCCCAAACTTTTTCATGTCAAGACCCCCAAATTGACACTATAGCCCACGGACCCCCATTTGAAAAGATAATGCCAGGGACCCCCATAAGGGAAGATTTTAAGGCTCTAGCAGTGATTTGCAACCTGTTTAATTTCAAGGACCCCCAGTTTAACATGCAATAGTCTACAGACCCCCATTTAATGGCCTTTCTACTCTATCTCTGGGACGGTGGGACCCCCAATTCATATTGTAAAATCAATGTTAATTGATCTTTGGGAGTGTACAAATGGAACCAAATGGACCCCCATTTGTACACTCTCGGAGTTACAGACCCATAAGGGTCCATTTGGTTCCAAACGATCATTTAGCTGAGAGGACCCTCTGGAATTCCCTCAAGGACCCCTGGGGGTCCCCGGACCCCACTTTGGGAATCACTGATGTAGAGTTGTAGACTAGCTTATAGTTAGCTACCTAGCTTAAATGATGTAGCTATACCTAGCTAATGTTAGCCTACCTAGAACATTCACCTGAATAGGTTTATTTACATTTACAGGAATTATTACTTAATTTAATTATTACCTAATCACACTCATCCACTTTGGTGAGTTATTTAACCGTGAGCCCATAAAACACAAATACACAAACATTAATGACTATAAAGGTACTTTACATCACAAATAAACATCACTAAATCTCCTTTTATGGAGATTTAGCGTTGAGCCTTACCTCCCGGGTTCACATCAGGTTCACATTCACAACAAGATGTTGATGACGGAGCTCGCGCATGCGCATGAAAGAGCTGGCTGACGTACTGGCTAAAAAACATTGTAAACTTTCTAGTTTATAAACTAAAGTTTCTAGTAATATAAACCCAGGCGAAATATGACCCCATTATTAAAAAAACAAATCACCTCTTAACATATTTATAATATACAAAATACTCTCACGTCCCACAACCGTCAGATTAGAATGTAAACTATAAAAGAGATAAATAATACCGATAAAGATTGTATTAACGCCTAACAACCACTAGAGGGTCTCATCCACCTAAAAATACAATTCAAGATATAAGTCCAGTTGGTCTTTAACAGTCAATATAGCATCTAGCCGTGTTTTTAAAACTGTTTGTTGTTGTTGAAGTACGTTATATGTTTATTGACGAACAAAGTTTCAGCAAGGTGGGTCGACGTTCAATCGATTGTACGTTGCCCATGCACGCGAGCTGCCGGTGCGACGCAGCGACCTGATTGGTGGAGCGACCGACGCTCCACCAATCAGAGCTCGCCTCTAGCACAGTCTACAGATCACAGTTAAACAGCTGAGTGGGAAATTTGAAGTTATTAAACTTATTTTCTGCAGATCACACACAGATATCAGTGCAGACAGTCGCATCTCATAGCATTATACAGATGCTAGGTTCAGTTTATCTGATATAGGCCTAGTTTTTGAGGCGTTCATTGTCTAGTCTCTGCATTCTAAGTTATTTTATGTAGGCTTATGTTTTATAATTGTAAGCCTATGTTATTTTATGTATGTTACCTTGCTTATTAAGTCACTGTGGATAAACAAGTCTGCTAAATACCTACACTGTAATTGTAAATTGTTACATTGTACATTTTTGTCATAATCTGATTCAGAAGCCTACTCACCATGAGCAAGTCCAGGAGGATGATCATGAAATTGAACAGCATGAAGATGCAGCAGGTATAGGCTGGCTGTGACCGTTATTACATAGACCTAATCATTGCAATTATTTGAGATAGTCGCAATTATTTTTGCATAATCATCAGAACCCTGTATTATTAGGCTATGTTGAAAAATGTTCATACAATTAAAAAAAATTGTATGAACAGGACCAAGCAGGAAGGCAATAAGTATAACCGCTCTTCAACCAGCAGAATGACAACGCTCCAACTGATATCTCAAGGCAATTTATTTAGCCCAAGACAAAGTGAAAAACTGAAAAACAAAACAAACAATATCTTTTTTAACACAATGAATTAAACATGAAATATGAATGTCCTTGTTGTCAGTCAATCATGCTGTCCTTTTAAATGTCCATGAATCATGAAATGTCCATACCCAATGAACTGTTCACAATCACAATACATAAACACAATGAAATGTCCATATCTTTCACATGTTCACAAACAAAATCGAATTACAAAATCTAATTACAAAACACTGTTTACAGACAAAGAAAATAACAACAGGTAACATATACCATGTGCACCTTCTGCCAATTATTTTAGGAGAGTTAGTTAATTTTATATATATAATATATATTTCTTATTTTCGTTATTGACGTGGAAAGAGCTCCTTTCACCTCTGAATCTCTGTTTGCTCTGAATGAGCCTAGCTACAAGCATAGAAACAAATGCGGTATTCCAGTATTCCTGCATAATATGTAATATCTTATGCTTTTATTAATCATACTCTACAATAAACATTGTTGGAAGAGATTTATATCTCACTATAGCCATTTCAGTCAACATAATATTATAAACATTTAAACAAGGAGAATCCCATGCTAGAAGGCTTTCTTACCTTTATTTGTAGTTGTTATGTTATGTCTTCATAATGTAAATAGTATCCCAAGCAGCACACCTTACTACTTACAACCTTAATACTATTTCGATGGAAATAAGCGAATTAGCACAAAAACCCAACCCCCATTGAGGGCTTATATTAGGGAAAATAGCCAATAATGTACTTTTGCACAAAATAACACCTGGACCTCTTTGGTGGGGACGTAACTACAAATGAAGGTAAGAAAGCCTTCTAGCATGGAATTCTCGTTTAGATTTCAACCCAACTTTATTGGCACATCACATGTTTGCACTGCAGGTGTCAAAAAGGTGGTACAAGCTCTGTCGTAATTTTCAAGAACGATGGGAAGAGAGATAAGGAACAGAAAAACAGGTCACTATACATAATGTGTGATTAAAATAGCAGTGGGGTGGATAAGGCAGTAAACATAGTGTTAGGAGAATATTAATTCTCCTCTTGCTAATATACAATTAATTCTCTATAAATTTTCATTTTAACATGTTGCTCTCATAATGTAAATGCTGACTGCAAATAGCTCTCCAGTGGGCCCCTCGTATCATAATTAATACCATTTGACAGACAGACACACACTCCCCTGCCTTCTCACTCCCCTGCCTTCTCCAAGGTCGGGGCTCTGTTAAACTTGGATACTTCTAACAATGGGACTCTGTACTGTACACGTCCGGTGAACGATGAGCAACCAGTTTGAACCAGTTGTTATCTTGTAAATTAGGACTTGTCATGATTAAGACCCACCTACTTGTGGATTCTGTGTCATTCATATAAGCACTGAAAGTGCATTTATTCTTTATGTCTACCCAGCGTCTCGTGTCGAGAGGTTGTGTGGCATCATTTTGTACAATCTTACCATGGAATAAATATACCATCTCAGACCAGACCATTTCTCCAAGAGCTTTTAATTGTCATCGTGTGCATAATTAATCTTGGTCTAACAATTGGCGCGGCGAGCAGAGGTCATCCAGGTCACCGCCCTCCAGGCCCTTCGGGTGTTTTGCCGTCGGCTGATTAACCATCTCGGAGGCTTTCTGCCAACCGGCCCCGGACCGCACATAGAAAACAGCGAGGGGGAGCCGCGTTTCCAAACACCCGGAGGGGCCAGGAGCACAGCGGACTGGATCTCAAAAGAACAAACAAGACATGCACACGGTGAGGTTTTTCTAAAAACTATAAATCTTGTTCCTGTGAATCGGGGGGGAATATTTAAGGTTGTAAAGATAAATTGAGTATTAACTCATATGTCGGGACCGTGTTTACATATGTCGGTCTGAACGGAGGTCCGTTTCAGAGGTTAGTCTAATGGTCTGTAAGCATTCGAGATAGTGGTGAAACAGAGATTATTCTAAGGTCCGCAAGCATTCGAGGTAGAGGTGCAGCGAAGGTCAGTTTTCTGATGGTTAGTTAATGGTCTGCAAGCATTCGAGATAGTGGTGCCAGCAGAGGTTAATCTAAGGTCCGCAAGTGTTCGAGGTAGAGGCACGGCGGAGGTCAGTCTTAATATTTAAGGTGTTCTTGACACTTTAAGTGACTGAGGGTATTTATGCTTGTTTAACCCACGGTATAACCAGCCTAGCTAAAGAAATTTAACTAGAAAAGGTCACTGAGATCGTTATCAGTGAGGAATAAAGATGGGCAACCATCGGTCATCATCAAGATTAGGTGATGAGGGACATGAAATAAAACACGGTCCTGTAGTTTTTTTTAGCTGTCTGTCTGAATGGTATTTTATGGGTTTTTGACTCACTGGCACTGCTATTGTCATGCAATGGTCGGATAGGGCGTAAAACAATGAGGGACGCGCTGTATGTGCGTGTTAAAAAGAGCCAAGGGCAATTTATGGGTTTTTCTGAGAAAGGTACACTGAGTGTGAACCAAGTGATTGAACTTGGTGAAAAGCTAACCCAGACAAAGTTAAGTCTCTCTAAGTAAAGAGAGCATAGACAAAGTCAAACAAAATAAAAAGTCCTAAATGTGCAAAGTTGATGCAGAAAGAGGCAGTAACAAGAGAGATACTGGATGAATGTGTAATGTGATCTCCATAAAGAAGTGTTTGCAATGTGGATGAAGGAAGAATGAGTGGATGACGGAGCAGAGCTCAGACAGAGAGAATGATGTGAAAGTGATGTCTAAAATAGAATCAGTGATGGATGAGAATTCGCAACCTCCCTCTTTACATTTTTATGGGAGCCCCTACTCGCATGTGTTTTGTCTGTATCACCTCTGCAGGCACTGCTGCGGATCGACCCAGATCTTGGTTCCCCCCCCATACCAGCCATTCTACGCCCTGCCTGCCCTGTCCAGCAAAGCAACCAGCATTCCAGCACGAGCAGAGCCCGCAGCCCTCCCCGCTTCACAGCAGCAGCTGTTAACCCCTTCACAACCTATGACGGAAATGGACGTGCATCGTTGGGTTAATGCTTCAGCACCCCAAACGATGCCTCTGCACAAAGTGGACAGCAGCAGCCCTGTCAACACACATGCCTGTGACCTCTGCAACCCCACGGCCTCCTACGCCATATCTCCATATCGACGACCCTGCCCACTCTGGAAGAAACACAGTCTGCACAGATGTGGGCTGCCCTCAGCCTATGGACTTGATTCAACTCAATGACGCAGGCGACACCCAACGCTCGTCCTGCACTGACATTTCAGACCCAGTGCTGTCTAAACAGTGACAGTACAAAAGGGCACACCAACATATTCGACTAACAGCCTATAGAGGACTGGCACGGTGCCCCGATCACAGGGCGCCTCACAAACGTATCATCTGCCAGGTGCTGGGCCCGCCTCAAATGAACTGTATCCTGACCCATGGGCCCAGCAAGAAGAGGAGGATGAAACCAACGTACCACCGGCCGACATGCAGACAGCTGACGACAACGAGAGTGGTGAAAAGGGAGGTGAAAAGAACCAACAGCTGAATGGAGAGCGGCTTGCCCGTTACTGAGGGGGAACAGAGGTCAGGGCCGCACGGGGAGGGGTCAGGCGACTCCAAGGGAGACCACGGAGACCAGGGATGATGGAGATGACGGGCGCTGGGCCGGATTGTCTGGTGAGGGGAGGCGGACGAGAGAGCTGGGGCCGATGCTGCACTGTGCGTTCAGACGTCGAGTCAGTCACAGGTTAAGGTTATGCACTCCATACACCCACTCAAACACTACATAAACACGCTCCAAAAGGCACACATACACCCCCACACAACCTGAGAAATAAAACATGTCCCATGCCGTCACGCAAACAAACATCCTCTGAGCCATTTTCATTGCACTATACCACACTTAAATTGCAATCAAGCAGATCATAATCATGCCTTAAAAACACCACACGCAAACAAACACCCTCTGAAACATGAATCACGACCCCACGCCTCATTTCATTCATACACCCCCTGTGCCATGACAATGCACGACACCACCACTTAAGTCTCACACAGAGAAGATTGTTTTTTATTATTATTACTATGTGTTTTAGAATGTCCCTTGTCCACATATGCCTCACAGTGTTCGTTTATAAACTGCCCATGTATTTTTGACCTGGTGTTCAACTGCAGTTGAGGGAAACAGTACTCAAATGTTTAAAGTAAAAGTATCGATACTGCAAAATAGAGAAAAAGGTACATGTTGTTGGAAAGATGGCGAGAAAGGCCATTTTGTTATGTATTTAATGATACGTATTTACCAATATGAATATGAAAAGCCCAATACCATAATGTCGGAAGGGGCAGCGTCTTAAAGCTGCTTTTGGAAACTAAGGGGTTAAAACAGAAAACTCCAAATACCATTTTGGCGTGTAGAGCCATAAACTATTAAGATAACCTTTGAGTTATCAACTAATCAATCATCTGGACTCTGGAGGAGTCCCGTTGAGGAGAATTTGTAAGAAGGTAATAGAGTACAAGTACTCAAGCCAGGACTGTAAAACCTCATTAAACAAGTGAATATTAACTTTATCTTTAATGTTAATATGTTAAACTGTAAATCTATATTAATATCTTTTAAGGATGAATACTTTAGAGGAAAACTACAATACATTGGTTGCTGTCCCTGTCTGCAGCCCACTGGGGCACACCCCCCACACTCCTATACAGCAACGATGCCCCCAAGTAGAAAACACACACAAGCAGCATTCTAACTGTTGTCTGTATTTCTGTTCAGTCTGAGTAAAAGTATCAGAGTATACCAGAATACCTTAGAATGAGTTTGACACAGACGATGAAGGCCAGGAGAAAACAATACTTTATCTACCCGCCAGCTGGGGGGAAGAATTAATACTATCTGTTTTACGCTGGGGCAGAAATGAGATGTAAACTCATGGCACACAGGGCAAAGTTATTGGGAACATGTAACCAAATCCCACAAAATAACAGATCTACAATAATTCAAAATTATCCATCACATGTACTCATTTTGAGTTTCAGATGGTTTATACATGAGGTTCCAATGTCCTAAATGTATTGTAATGGTTAAAATATACTACGCTTTGTGATAAATATGAAGCTGGAAGTAACTGAGTTTCAGTATAATGTTAGGTAGTGAAAACTGTGGTTTAAATGTTGACAGAAATGTAGGTGATCAAAGTGTGATTACTACCCTCTCTGGGGCAAATAAATTAATAAATAATGACCATTGTGTCTTTAAGGTAATTAGTAAAATTACATAACATATGTTGCAACTAAAGGGAGGAAGGCCTACAACTGATTCAAGACACATTTTAACTCCCCATTGTGGTAGGGTCCTTGCTGTTCCCTATCGATGTGTCAAATTAAATTCATATCTATTCCAGCTGGATGATTCTAAATTAGCTTACACACTGCTACATTTGTGTTAAGCTCAGACTCTATTATTATTATTATTATTGTTAAATATATATATATATATATATATATATATATATATATCTTTTAGATTAATTCTCTTGTCTCTCTTGGCTGTTATCTCATAGGAGTATAACCCCCCCCACGCATTCCTGTGGGCTGCAGGAAAACTGGACTGACTGAGGGGACCGTGCAGGCGTGCACAGCCGTGACTGACTGGCAGGTTATACCAGGATCTTGACATTTTATTTTGTTTTAATTCTCCAACACTTACACGTATGGCGCAGGCAACATGTGCTTTCCTTGCTTGTTTTATCACACCATTTGACAGGCGTATGCATGCCGACAGTGGCAGACTTTGATGGGCACGTGATCATGACCGCTCCTTGAAAACTCCCATGTCCTCTCTGCTGACATGGCGTCCACCAACAGACGCAGTTTTTATTTACGGCTTTGGTGTTTTTCTACTTTCCTTTTTGTCCGCTTTGTTGACAAAATGAGAAGATCGCAGCTGTGTCTGCTTGTGAGACAGCTGTACTGATTTCAAATTACTTTCTCTACCAACTCTTGACTTACAGATTCTGTATGCTCACTTCCTGCTTGAGCAGAAGAAACCTACTACATCCAGTATTTATAGGTAGGTATTGATTAGGTAAGTTATGCGCAGGCGCCCACATTATTCCATAGGCATCCCTCTGGAGCCGACCAGGAGGAAACACCAGAGCTGAGGCCAAACCCTTGGCCTCGGAGCTCATGAGATATTTGTTCTGCTATAACTAAAAGTCTTTTCAGGATGAATATTGCCCTGCCCACCCAGGGGCCACAGCTGTCTGCATCTCCAACCTGATGAGCTCATATTCAAGGATATCACCAAGATTAAAAATCTCTTCCGCGCCCTATTGACCAGCCCATCGGCAGTATGAGCCCCAGAAAGAGAGACATGGAGTCATGCCACACACTACAAAGGATTCGACCCAGGCCTTCCGGTGATTGACGGCTTCATCGATGAGGAGATTCGTTTCTACTACAACCAACCTGGCCCAGACCCCTGCCCATCCATCCATCTTCAACCGCTCATCCGTAGTCGGGTCGCGGGAGCAACAGCTCCACCAGCTCACCAGTCAAGGAGCTACGATCTGGCTACTGGCTCCCCGACACGGAGGGCCAGAGTAGTGGACACCCCTTAGTGGCCAGGAGGCTGATTCGACGACGAGGTAAAGTTTGCGCTGGAGCAACACGACCAGCTGAGGCTTTTTGTCATTGTCTCCAGTTGAGACAGTGGAGCCTTGTTGTCATACACACATAACTGCCTACCTCTGAATGTCTACCGTCTCTACCTCTCATTGGCACAACCTTGCACATGCATACATACACATGCACACCCCCCAACTACCTCTCACTGAACTACCTCTCACTGGCACGTGCGCACACGCACACACGCATGTGCAAGCCTCTACTGCACACGGAAGCACTTGTGCGCTCATTGGATTTCCACACGCACGCCGACCCGGACGGACCGAACCTAACAATATGTCACTGGGATGAATGGTGTACCTTCTAATGTCTTAATTGATGTTTGCATGCATGTCACATGTCCACCTGTAGCCTCTGCCTGGATTTGGTATCTTGTTTATCTGGGTTATGTCAAAGGTGATGAGGGAGCGGGCCACATGGCCACGAATGGTGTTTGAGGGTTTTTGATTCAAAGTGATTTCACACATAGGGCAAATTAATGGGCGTCTTCTCACTAACCGCATGCCATTTTGTTCTGTTTTTTTCCACAGGCCAGACAATGCTGCTCCCGTGTTGTGGGTTCACTGTCTGACTTTAATCCAACTTAATGCTATACTCCTTTCCTTGGTGTTAGACAGGAGACAGGAAGGTCATTGTCTTCACAATGCCAAATCTCCCTGTTTGATATCTGCAAACGGTGTTTGTTTCCCAGGTGGAGATTTACAATGGACTACTGTACGTAATCAGAATTCTACCTCCCACTAGGTTCCCGGTCTGAACGAGAAATTGTGTTGGCAGCGGGCTAAAGGGAGGCCTGTTGTTGCTGGTGATAAATATGCTGCTAGGGTGATGATTTCATTCGATATAGGAAAACTTGCACTTTGTACGAGGTTGCACCTTTACGTTGGGTACTCTGGTTGTCTTTTGTGTTCCATTTATCCATTTGGTTATTGTTCAAGTATTTTGATTGTGATGTGTTTTGTTTTGCTTGAAAACGTGTGGGTGTCCTCTCTTGGTAAAATCAGCCTGAAATGTCCAGCTGTGATTGATGTGCTCTTTTGCAACCATTGGGGGGAATTCCACTGGTGTGTGTCCTACGGCAATCTCCGTTGTAATTGTATATTCACATTTGATTGTTTAGTTTAAGTTGTTTAAATAAACAAAAGGGAGGATTGTTAGGAGAATATTAATTCTCCTCTTGCTAATATACAATTAATTCTCTATAAATTTTCATTTTAACATGTTGCTCTCATAATGTAAATGCTGACTGCAAATAGCTCTCCAGTGGGCCCCTCGTATCATAATTAATACCATTTGACAGACAGACACACACTCCCCTGCCTTCTCACTCCCCTGCCTTCTCCAAGGTCGGGGCTCTGTTAAACTTGGATACTTCTAACAATGGGACTCTGTACTGTACACGTCCGGGGTGAACGATGAGCAACCAGTTTGAACCAGTTGTTATCTTGTAAATTAGGACTTGTCATGATTAAGACCCACCTACTTGTGGATTCTGTGTCATTCATATAAGCACTGAAAGTGCATTTATTCTTTATGTCTACCCAGCGTCTCGTGTCGAGAGGTTGTGTGGCATCATTTTGTACAATCTTACCATGGAATAAATATACCATCTCAGACCAGACCATTTCTCCAAGAGCTTTTAATTGTCATCGTGTGCATAATTAATCTTGGTCTAACAATAGCAGCAGATATAATGATAGATATGTAATAAGGTGGCTGGTTTAAGGAGAAATCAGTCAAAAGTGGCAGTGAGTCGTGACAGAGTTCAGTATCCAGTCATAACCCAGAAATAATCCTGTGTGGTGGCCTGTCTCACTAGGACAGTCTGGTGACACCGTGACAGGCACCTCAGTGCTTGTTCTGATGGTAGCCAGCTGAAATTTCATTTCAAAACACCATGCTAAATGCATGTTTACACTTCCAGAATTAAACAAATGTACTGTGGATTTTAACTTTATAATTAGTCCACGTGTTGTTATAATGCTTGCTTTCTAGAGAGCATTCATTTTTTTATAATAGCCGACTGTTGTCTGGTTCTCCAAAGCACTGCATTTTTCTGTACTATTGCCCTATAAGCGTGTGTGTGTGTGTGTGTGTGTGTGTGTGTGTGTGTGTGTGTGTGTGTGTGTGTGTGTGTGTGCGTGCGCGCGGACGCGTGCGTGCGTGCGTGTAGTGGGGTTGCCATGGCAATCAATTGGCTGAGGCAGAGGCTCATTAGGCCCACTGGCAGAGCCTGACCAGAGCCTCTTGTGGTGGTTCTGGAGAACCGTGGGTCCGACTGACTCGATACACACGCACGCACGCATGCACGCACGCACGCACGCACGCACGCACGCACGCACGCACGCACGCAAACATGCGTGGCGCATTTATAGTTAGAGTGTAGCCTACTTTGAAGGACAGCTGACTGCCCATAATCTCTCTCAGTTTGAGCAGGAGTCACCATGGGTGTCGATGGAAATAGATAGATCATACAATGGGCATGCAGGACTGCCCAGGAAATACAATAAGCTCTGTTTCATTTATGTGGAGTTACTTTGAGGTGGTGGGATGCTTATAAATCACTCCCACTATACCCAACGGGTGCTGCAGATCATAACATTGTTGTACATCTACTGCCCTTATATAAATTTGGTTTAAAGGGAAAGCAAGCGAGCTGGATAAAGCATATAAGACTGGACAGAAGTGCTCGGCCTGCAGGAATGTTATGACTACACTGACTGGGTCAGACTTTTTCACGTAACATATTCCCGGTGCCTTTTGTAGAGCAATTTACATTTTTGTAAGCCAGTTTACCCTAACAACAAACCACCGCCTCAAGTAAACCAAATCTGTTAAGTTCAAAATAGCCTATATACCAACAAGCTCACACAATACACGTTTTAAAAGCAAAATACAAGTATAAACCTGAACAAGAGAACAATGCTGCAAACCACCAGGTCTATGAAAGGTATACAGTAGCAGGCCATTGGAATCCAAAGAACAGCAGTCAGTCACGGCACTTTGGGTGGCTTCAATTCAAACACTAACACGAACACCCTTACTAATATTGTATTCAAATTTGTTTAGATATTTTGATATTAATGAAGTTCGGGAACTTGAAAACCTCCATCTTTAACATAGACCCGAAAAGGCTTTCCTTTTGGTAAAAGTAAATGATTGTCATAGACCTGACATCTCCGATTGTTTAAGTAAAAGTACGGAGTCCTGTATTCCACTACATTTTTTATAATTTACAGGCACATAATGGATCTAAGGTGTGGAAGAATGCTGTGGTTGTCCCTATTCCAAATTCCAGTTTCCTCCAGATTTGATCGATCGATTTGATCTCACATTACCAAAAACCTTTGAAAAACTGGTCATGAAATAGAATGCAATTTGTGTGCACTGCAGGTCTCATAATGTTAGCCTGGCTAATAAGCCAGACTCAAATCACACTGTTGTGTGGTATTTGAATAAGCCAGACTCAAATCGTCGTGTGGTATTTGAATAAGCCAGACTCAAGCTATCATAATGTAGGCTAGTATAGTAATAGTACTATAGAGAATGCCACAGCCACTTTGTTTTTGTCTGCTTTTTCACAGTTCAACCCTGTATTTTAACCAGGCTTTAGAACAAATTGACTTCAGTAACAATCTTGTGGACTGGATACTGGACATTTCAGCTAATAGTCTGACCTTTGCTCCTCCACTAGTTCCCCACAAGGATGTGTGCTTTCACCCTTATTATCCTCTACACAAATATGTGTTAGAGCAGGTGTGAAAATGATGACAATTTCAGACAAAAAGTACGCATATATGACTCTCTCTGTTATTGTTAATTGGCTCCTCCAAGACAATGACACCAGCCTGGTAGGTACTATATTAAATGAAACATATCTAAAACAAAGACATTAATTATCAGCTACTATACTTCCTCCTGGGCAGTGGATTATAGTCCCACGATGTAGAACAAAGTGGTATAAAAATAGCTTTGTTCCAGCTGCCATCATTCAGATGAACAAGATGCTGCAAAATTGCACAGATGCAACGTTTGTTTATTAATCCCTGTTTGGGAAATAAAGGAAAGGATTGATACTGGTTTGTATAATTATGGTATTTTGATGCCAGGCATTAGAAATTAAAATGCAGTGATATATTTATGGAAGTCGGGACTAGTATTAGTTCTTTCCTTTTCAATTATCTCGAGATAGCAGGACACTAGGGGAGAAATGCATACCCTCTGAACTTATGTTGCAGACATTTGTTCTTTTTTGTCAAACTTCTTTTGTCTTTGGTTGATTAGGCTACTCTCCAAAAGTGATCATGGTCGACACTATCTGGTCATGTACCAAGTACTTGCGTCAATACTGACGATAGTCACATGCTATGCAAAGGTTCTGCCGCTCCGTTGACTTCTAGTATAAAATAAATGTTTTAAAAAGTTAAATATTTTCAGAAGGTGGTCCGTGGCCAAACACATTTCAATTTGGGAGTGTTCCACAGACACTTTCCCACTGGCACCTTTTGGAGGTGGATAATTCCATGATTCCATCCATGCATAGTGGTATTGATTTGATACCACATGTTTGCAGCATATGACCAATCACAAACATTAACAAATCTAGCATCAGAGTGGCATATTTCACACACCAACATCCAGGCTAAAAACAACACAGTTGCTGAGTTGCAGATGCTGGATGCAGGTACAGTAGCTGGCAAAAACCACAGAATGTGTGAATGCATAACTTAATAGGCTTATATATCACTGTGAATAAGAAACACTAATACAATGGATGCTGAGTCAACAAAAATACCTTGTAGATTAGAGAAAATATAATATCATAGGCTTTTTTCTCAGTTTTCATAACACTGTTGAATCATTCGAGCACAAGTGGATCTGACTACAGTTACATTTATGTGGATTCTTATGGCGTGTATGACAATACACGCCAGCTACTGGTGTACACAGTAGCTTGCATCTTTGTAATCTGTTAAGTATGATTGTTAATTCCCTGTGTCAATTATGTCCACCACCAGTCAATCAAAGGTTGAAATGTGTCATGTTTTCGCTGCCCCAAATTCGCTGTGTGAGGCCTATGCAAGAAGACAATAGGTAACTAGCCAGTGGGCACTTTATACTGTAGTACCTAGGCTTGTCACTAAATGGACTAATTCAGTTTATACTGTAGTAGCCTAGGCTTGTCACTAAATGGACTAATTCAAAACTAATTTGAGGGGTTAGAGTTTTGCAAGCTGATCTATAACCCGAACAGACAGGTGGCCAAGTGGCTAGTCCTGGTTCATAGACTTGCGGGATGCCGATCTCATAGCCTGGATGGAGGACTGCTGTGATTATCAATTGACCTATAGCTAAGCCCCTCCCCAAACTGCTATGGTCCAATCACTGCTAAGCAACACATGGGTTAGACCTCTCCACCAATAGTTTCCCTATATGATAAAACCTATTGTTTAAAAAAATAAATGTCACGCACATATTTTTCCAGTGCATATGGCAGGCCTTGTTGACAGATTTGGAAGAGATTTTGAAGGTCTGGTTCCAAAAATGAACCAGTATTTAATGTGTAAAATCCATGATATTTACATTGGAATGAATGAACCTGGCTGGAAAGTGTCCAAGTGGGACTGTCTAAGTGGGACTTTGCTAAAGGTGAATTCACAAAATGTGATATAGTTGTCATTGACCAATTTGAAAAATATTTGGGAATTGAGGCCCTTGGCCATTTGAAATGCAAAAGAAATAAGACGCGAATCAGCCAAGTACTATGCAAGATCAGCCGTGGAAAGACACACAGACATTTAGATGTCCAAGTACTATGCAAGATCAGCCGTGGACAGACACACAGACATTTAGATGTCCAAGTACTATGCAAGATCAGCCGTGGACAGACACACAGACATTTAGATGTCCAAGTACTATGCAAGATCAGCCGTGGACAGACACACAGACATTTAGATGTCCAAGTACTATGCAAGATCAGCCGTGGACAGACACACAGACATTTAGATGTCCAAGTACTATGCAAGATCAGCCGTGGACAGACACAGACATTTAGATGTCCAAGTACTATGCAAGATCAGCCGTGGACAGACACAGACATTTAGATGTCCAAGTACTATGCAAGATCAGCCGTGGACAGACACACAGACATTTAGATGTTTTGAAATATTTCAGTTTTCAGTATTGGGCTTTCTTTCTTTCTTAATTCCCCCTCTACACTACAGGAACTTGGTGGGAATCTGCAACAGTCAAATGCCTCCTGTAGGACTGCTGCCTCTTGGCAGCAGTACAGAACTGATAGTTGCTAAAGAACCGATAGTTGGGATGCCAGGTCTTTGGGAAGTTATACCTGGAGGACTGAGCTCCTTATCGCTCTCTCACAGGAGGGTGCTAACTATAGCATCTATCTCCATAGCAACAGGATTTGGTGCTAGGCTTGCATCTCAACTTGCTCACTAAAAAGAAATATGTTGGACTGCCTAGCTGTGGGAGATATATAGAGACTTTAAGCAGGAGACGAGCTTTGGTTAATAATGACTTGTGAAACACGTGAGGCGGCCTATATGTAAACCTGTATTGTTTCACGACATACTTGGTACATAATACGACATAATATGTACTTGACAGACACCTACAAATATGGTAATTACAATTATGTCTCAAACATTGACACAATAACAATTTAATAAAATAATATAGAATCCTGCTGCTTGTGATATATCAATTTAGGCACAAAACAAAAAAAGACATAAAAACAACAACTTCCAAAGCACTTTACAAAGCTCATTACATTCACCCAATTATCATTCACATGCTGACAGTGGAGGTGGAAACCATGCAATGCACCAATCTGCTCATGATGGGACTTTCTCAAGGACACTACAACATGAAGCCAAGAGGACCCAGGGATCAAATCGGGAACCATCCGATTCCAAGACGGCCAACTGACCTCGAAGTGTTGTCACACACATGCACGCAGGCACGCACGTACATGCGTGCGCGCAAACACACACACGCACGCACGCACGCACGCACGCACACACACACACACACACACACACACACACACACACACACACACACACACACACACACACACACACACACACACACACACACACACACACACACACACACACACACATGCTTTGTTGTGTCTTTGCAGTTATCATGCCAGTTTATAGGCAGGGCTGCGTTTCATCTGGAGGCTGATGAAGCAGTATGTGATGGCTGTATTTCAGAAAGGCTTGCAAAGTGAACAGATGGCGTTTATTAATGTGGAAAGCACCAAACAGAACCTCCAGAAACTGCCTCCTTTTTCACAAAATGAAAGTTATAAAAAAGAGTCAAATATAAAATAAAATCTTTGCTCCACTTTGGTGGCCCGAGCAGAGGGTCAAAATGTTTCTGACACACATGTAGAGTGCTCTTCTCAGCCAAGCTGTTCCTCCTCGCCCTCAACATCCCTCATCATCTAAAAGAAACATGGGGCGTCTACTACGAGGTCTATAGGCTCTGCCGCTCTGACCTATATCTCATTTGTAGAGAAGCTAACACCTGCAACCTTTCTGGGACGCAAACAGGTTGATCAGCATCTCATAATTGATGTATGGTGATGTCTGGACAAAGTCCCACTCTTAGTAGACAGCATAGCCAGTGCATGCATGCAGCCTTGAAGAAATGATTTATATTAATCCTCTAGAAGTGTACTAAAACACCATGGGGGTTGTGATGGCCATTTGTGTTTCAGAGAAACCACCCTGAAGAGTCAACATGCTCAATAGTGACATGAAAGACTTTAACCTGAAAATTCCACACTACTGTACTACATCACCATCTGCTCAGAAGCTTTCACCTTCTCTCTGTGGTCGATTGGGAAATGTTAATTCACTTGCAATGTCCAGCTGCCTTTGTCTGGGGTAAACTGGTCTATAATGCAGCCTTTGACTGCTCATTAGTGCTCGATCATTATTTACATTTACAATTACAATGTAATTTATTTGTATATGTCATTTATTACTTTAAAAGTCCTAGATTGGAGTACTTACTGTGCAGCTACTGACATATTATCAGAGGTCTGTTAAGGGGTGGTGTTGCTACATGTGTCTACATGTGTATCTGCATCTGGATGTGGCTGGGTGTCTGTGGTCAGCTCATCCTTCACTTCAGTTATGGAGCAGGTCAAATTCACCAAGGCCTCCCTATAGTTTTGAGACTCTGTGGTTCGGTTTTGAAGAATGCTGTATAGAATATCAACATGCATGAGTGGAGGAAATCATAGCCTGTCCCGCAATGTGGTCAGGCTGTGGCAGCGTGTTGGATTGACAAGCTGTCACATTGTTTTCAAAACACTGTTTCAAAGTTGCTTGATGTTCAAACCGGGTGTGTACGGTGTGGCTCTTCAAGTTCCACCTGGTTTGTGACGATGCTGGCAATTTGCCACACACTTCCTCCAGGACTGCAGGTCTCTTGGGGGACTTCGAAGACAAACGTTGCAAAAGATCTGATGTTGGCAAAGAATACTCTGAGCGGTGTGAGATGAGCAGGCCAAGTGTACGTGCAAGTCTGTACTATTTTCCAATTTATATGGCTGGAGCGCTTCTCCCTCAGGATTGTTTTCAGTGCCACTGACTGCACTGCTGTCCACTAACGGGGAGAAACCGAGAAATCCCTCCACAGCAGAAGCTTCAAATGTACATGACAAGGCTTAAGAAACAGTAGAATAAATATTTGAACATTTCTGTTTTATGGTGTTCCACGGTCCCCCAGCATGGCGTTCCTAAATCGGCCAGAACAAAATAAAGAAAAGTTATAGGCTATTGTTTTTTTGTTTTTGTTTTTTAATGTTTGGTCTTTTATGCCTTTATGTAGAGGACAGTAGACTGACAGGAGGGAGAGAGAGAGACGAGGAGTGACACGCAGCACCAGCCTATGGTTTCTTTTTTCACATTCATCCTTTTTAGTGACGACACACTGGCTCTGTTGATTGGTCAAGTCAAAAGATTGTGGATTCATTTCAAAGTAAAGCAGGAGATCCAGCTGCGCGGTGCATGATGGATATGACACGGCGAGTTGACGGACACACCGCATAAGAAATGTGGACCTCTATGGGGACCAACCACGGGTCACTGACAAAGTCTGAGAGAGGCTGAGGCTGGCAGGGCACTGCATCAGGCACCCAGAACTTGAGGCAAGTTTATTGACTCTATGGGAGCCAACCCAGGGCAAAGCCAGGAGGGGAAAGAAGCGTACCACCTATGTAGATGTGACGCGGCGCGACAGCTTGGCTGACAACACTGCAGAACTCAAGAACCTGGTGTTGGATAGGAAATTGTGGAGGGCAGCGATCCAGGAATCCCGAGTTGGTGTTGGCTAGACCTCACTCTCACTGTAACAGTAACAATACACGTACTGCGAGTGGGGGGTGATGCTTGGTTTTTAATTAGCCATTTCTAAAATGGCGGCCAAGCATTTGTTTGTTAACATATGAGACAAGAAATAGGCAATGCATGCAGTAGCTATCATATTTGAACACCACTGCCTAGTTTGTCCAGAGTTTTGCAAGCTAGTCGTGTTGGTCTGGACAAATACCATTTGCATCAAGGTGAGTTGGAGCATGGAGGGATTACATCAACTCACTGGCCTTGGAACGCCTAGGGATCCCTAGGGGGCAGTTACTAATGTTGCTCTGGAGGGAGAAGTCTGGAGCTCTCTGGTGGAGGTGTTTGCCCCCGCGACCCGACTATACAGATAAGTGGTTGTAGATGGATGGATGGATGGATGAGTTTGAGCAACTTTGTGCAAATTAATTGAGCCAACTGATAGCTTGGCTGCAGATTTGTGAGTGCTCGAGTAAAGCAGCAGGCCTAAGTGGTAACTGTGTTTATAATTGAGCCAACATTTGTCTCATATTTGTAGGATTGAGGAACCCATTTTTTCCTGATGTTTCTGATGATGGCAATCATGACACGTTCCTTGGGTCTCCAAGTCATGTCTCCTCAAAACACAAACATTGGAAACAGAAAAGTTTTTTCTTTACATGCCATCAATGAAAAAGTCATGCTAATACCTTCCATTAATACTGTAGCTCACTTTCACCTCCCTAGTCTATAGGTAAACTATAGCATTTCAATGTAGGCTACACTGGTCTGTATACTGTAGGCTACATCCGTTGAAATTGTTTGAAAGTAACTTAAATTAATTTAGCCCAAATTATCTATAAATCTTAAAACAGTAAATAACCCCATTTAGATTATTTGGTGCTGGTGCTGCTCAGTTCCACCAAAAAGTTTAATAATGTGTGGGGTTTTTTTAAGCAATATTTATCTTTATTGTAAAAGATAGGTAGGGCTTATTCATGCCTATATACCAGCCATACTGTAGTTGTGAGAAAGAGAATACAGAGAGACAGAGAGTGTGAAAAGGTGCCATAATAATTGGCTATAGTACCAAGGCTAACCTATTCAAAGAGACTGGCTCAGTGTCATCACTTAGAATCTTAGTGAGCTGAGCACACTCTTAAGTCTTTTACCAGCTGTGAAAGGTCAGGATTCAGAACTCTACCAAATGCATGTTTAATACGATCACAAGTCATTCTAATGACTACTGCCAGAAGGGAAATAACATAAACCGCAGTTAAATTAACACTTATGTTACTCATGATGAAAGCATATAAAAACCTAAATGAAAAGAAACAGCAAAATGTCTCGACATTCTTTGTAAGTTGTCAATGTTACACGTTCTACAGTAACAAAACTGTTAGATTATGTTGCACATTCTACAACACCACAACTGTTCCATTCATGTTTCACATTGTACAGTTGTTGCATTCATGTTAACAAAACTCACATACTACAAAAGAATTATAACTGAGTCAAAGAAAACATGAAATAAATCCAAGCTGATCTTGCAGTTCTATAAGCATGTGATATACAACAGATGCTTTAAATAACTGTAATTAGCAGCTGTATGTAACAGATCAAAAACCAATGCTATTGTTCTTCTTATTGTTTTGGATTACAACAAGTGATCTAATTTACATATAGATGTAATTCTGTAATACACGAATCACGAATACAGAAGCAGTGACACAATTTGTATTACAGTCATGAAGGTGGGACATTAATGCAAAACATTTTCACAGGTACATTTCCTAAACCTTCAGTGTCATAAAAAAATATTGGCATATTTTCTGGGTATCATGTGCCTGTGCCACACTTACTTTTGGGCATCAGGAGGAGTGGAATGGCCAAAATATACTTCAAGAGACAGTAATGAATCCAAATCACAGTCTCGAGATAAATCTCTCCATTACACTAATCGGAGTCAGTTAAGTCATTCATAGTGAGTGTGTTTGAATGTATAGTTTTAAGTTGTGATATTCGAGATACCCTTGAAGTAAAGACCTCTTTAATGTACCAAACTGCCATCTCACAGCCGCTTCCCCTCCGCCTACATGACAGCATATTTAGGCCTGGTTAAATACAGCTTGGGCTATTTTTGGTTCAAGACACAAGCATACTAACTAAGTATAAATGAGTCACGTCACTGTATCTCCTGGTATATCTCTTATGACGGTTATGAAGATACTAGCATGATGATGGTGTTATCTACCTTATCTAATTTACTGGTGGTGAGTAAGTAAAAACTCTTGTAAAAAACATATTTTCATTTGTAATATTCAAAATATCCTATTTGTTTTGATAAAAGAATAATTGGGATGACAGCTTATCCCAAGTGAGATATTATGTCAACATAGAGTTAGGTAATACGGTATACTGTGTACAATCAATATGTCCCTATTTATTCCAATAAAGAGGTAGCTTCGACTTATTGCTTATGCTACCTGATGCCTTTCCACCTGTATGTAAAGCAACTACAGAATGTGGCTATATGTCCGTCTGTGAAATTCTAACTTGGTGGACATCATCAAAATGGGTCTCACGAGAGTACGGTAAGAACTACAGTTCCCTTGGTTCTCTTGAGGATGTCTACGGCCTCAGAGTGATTCACGCCCTCCAGACAGTGTCCATTCGCGGCAATGATCTGATCTCCACGCTGCAGCCTGCCGTCCTCTATGGCTGCGCCCTATGAAGCACACGAAGGGGATCAACATGACGTTAAGATCAGAGATTCTATTACTCTATCTCAATGGTTCTCAAACATTACAATGTCAAGGTCTCCCTCCCCTAAACTTCTGACTGAAAGGTAACATCTTTGGACATATTCTACCCAACAGCGACGATATGTTGACATTAAAGGGACATTTCACCGCTGGAAGAAACTGCAGTCACTCAATGTTAACGGTAGATAACAGTAGCACAATTTGAAATTTGCACCCTATGGCCCGAAAAATAATGTAGTCTGTGTGTTTGACTAAGCTTTGACTGGATTACTGAATTCCTACAATGGCCACAATGCTTTGCTGCACTGCTCCTGCTTGTGGAGAGGGCTGTTTTACTGAGACTGTAGTTACTGTAGTCCAGGAAGGAAGTGAGACCTGCAGTGTCTATGTCACCACTGTCACTTTGAAATACTAAAACATCTAAAAACACATATCACACACACACCAGAACCCCAGGAAAGTGTTTCTTGTACCCTAAACATTAATTAAAATAACATCTGGTTGCAAATGGGGTGAAATGTCCCTTTAACATTAAGAGCCCTATTAAGCAAGACGAAAAACCCATGCGGTAATACAGATTTCGCCCTCGCTCTGCGCCTTTTCGTATTATGGAAGCTGTGGTGAGCGCTCACTCATATGGAATACCACGTTCCTGCATAATTTAGCATTGGGGGAGTGTCCATATGTTAATTATTTTCGCTTTGCGCTAATTTGCTATTAAGCCCCTTGACCTAAAAACACTCAGCGCATACCGATTCCGCCTGGGTCTGACCACGTCTTAAAAGCAAAAAGCACTGTTTCATTTTACACTTGAGCGGCTCTGGAGTGCTGCTGGAGTGTTGCCATGTCTGTTTATTATAAGCGGCTTCTTTTTCTGCAAAGATGCTTGTAAATATTGGTAGTTGTGGTTGCTTTTCTTGTTTCTAAAGTGCTTATTTGGGCTTTTCTCCTAATGTTGTTTAAACCAGTGATCCTCACACAGCGACATTCCCATGTCAAGGACCCCCAGATTAATGCATTTGCCCAACTAAGCCAGTGACCCCCATGACAGATTTGTGTTTTTAAATGTTTCAATAACATTTTTCAAAAATATTCCACAATTGTCACTTTTTTCAAAGATTACTTTTGAAAATAGCAGATCTACCAGCTCACAATGCATCACATTCATTCATTAAAACAATGAACTCTGACTGCAGGGGGATATATATTTATAATGATCATTCTAACAATGTGCAAGAAAATATGTAAAAAGAAGGAAGAACTTTATATTTGTGGACAATCAAAATATGCTGGAAATTTTAATGTGGTGTCATTAAAAGGAATCTTGATATGGCAGACTCACTATCTAGAAAATAAAAACATGGCACTTCATTTAAAATAGGTTGTAGACCCCTGTTATGGTAGCGGTGTGGCAGCGGTGGCCGAACGGATAGCGGCGCGGTCTAGATACCGGAAGGTTCCCAGTTCGAACCAGCCGCCCGACACGTTAAAATTACCACCGCTGAAATGCCCTTGAACAAGGCATCAACCACTACGATGAAATGTGTTCTATGAGCAGGGCCTGGCTGGAAACAAGTTCTTGAGCTTAGCCCAGATACCCTGGGTAAATATAGATTTCATTTCATTTCATTTATATGCGATTCTTTTGGGAGTATGTTTATAGACCTATTTACTTGTTTCTATGACACATGGCAACAGCGAGTTTTCTGGATTTCTCGTTGAGATTATAAAGGGTCATATATCGCTCATTTCTCAACCTTTTTTAGAAATTAAAACATCTCCATACTCATTGGGAGGTTTGCTTTCATACGCTGTATCACACCCGACTCAATTCTTCTTCAATAATATGCTACGAGCGAAGACCATAACATTGGGGCCGCAGCAATACGCATGGCGCACGTATGGCATTTCAACTCATTCCTTCGTCGTGACTCGAATGAAATAAAATAAAATAAACGTTATTTTACTGGTGTTTTTCAATAGAAACAAATAAAGAGCGTGTGTGCAACAGTCAGTGCATATACGTGCATGCACTATAGGCTATATTTCCTCCTTGTCGGGATGGTGAGCTGAGCTCTTCACAGCCCGTTTGTCTTTCATATTATTCTTATAATATTTGATATTATAAACACTCATGGTTCTCTCATTTCTCAACCGTTTTTTAAAATGTAAAAATCCCCATATTCCTTAGGAATCTTGCTTTCATTCGCTGTATGGTACATGGTTCTATTTTTATCGAATTAAACAATATCAAACGAACTTGTATGTTCGGGGGTTAGACGATTCTGGGAACATTACGCATGGATTGCCAATTTGCCAGCCAATGCTGCGTATCTACTCGCAGTTCCATTCCGATCTGAAAGGTATAGGTAGGTGCCATTTCAAAGTCTTAGTTATTCATTTATGAATCAAATGAACTAGAATAAAGATTTTTACAGCTGTTTTTCATGCTTAGAACAGAAACAAATTAAGTGACGATGTGCGTATATCTCCCTCCCTTAGCATATGGCTGCGCCGCTGTAATGACTTTCCAATGAAAACTGCAAGTTACTTAACAAAATAGAGACATAGGCCTACAAGCTATGCACATCATGGCTGTGACAGCTTGTGGATCTGTTCTTTGGAGGCATAAAGGTGACAGCATGCAGTGCAATATGAATAATTAACCCAAATGTGACAAAGTCATGTCATGTCTATGGTGCCAGTCTGCAGAAATGTAATACCACTTGCCGAAAAGGGCGCATCATCAGCTGGTGTCGTAAAGAGAATAGTACGGACATGTTCATTGGGTAAGCCTCAAAACTCCCTTAAACACTCCCATGACTAATTCAAGGCCGTTTTGCTCACACCACGGTGTGTCGAAAGCGCTTCTTACCTGGCCCATAATTGTAATATGACATTGCACCCGCCCCCACGTCTTAAAAACTGTAAAATTATATGTAATTAGATTCCACTTGCTTAATAGGGCCCTAAGTCTCTCCATGATCTTTCTCTCAAGATGCACACGCGGCAGATTAGACACACCTACGGACCGACATGGGGTCGGACATGGGGTCGGACATGGGGTCGGACATGGGGTCGGACATGGGGTCGGACATGGGGTCGGACATGGGGTCGGACATGCGCTGCTCCCGTGCTTGCGGTTAGGTTAGGGTTTGAGGTAGGTTGTCGGTCTAATGACAGTCGGACCAATAGTATGTCTAAACTAAAGCCTGGTACCCCTTTCTCTCACCTTGTTGAAGATAGATTTGATGTAGATGGGCAGGTCTCCATGAGGGCTGCCAAACCCTCCCACGATACTGAAGCCCAGCCCGGAGGAGCCCCTCTCCAGTGTGATGGTCTTGTACATACGAGCACTATGCGACCAGCATACAGAGAAGAGTTCAGAACTGAAATGCATGTATCATGACACCATGTGGCAGTTTTACTCAAATAAATGTACAATCAAAATGAGTTTCAACAGGACATGAAACAAGAGGCCCTACGGCCTACAGCCCTACGGCTGTGCCGTTTGTAAATTAGCTAAGAGAGACCCTATGAGTGTGCTGTCTGTGTGTGGAACAAGCTTCTAAAATTGTCTTTCTTGCCTTAATCTCCTCTTTTTCTCTTTCTTTCTTGGAAAAATAACACGATGGGAACAAAACACTATGCACAAAAACAAATTTCACCCACTTTCTTTTTACTTAAAACTGTGATGTGAAAATACAGATGATTGATGTTGCATGAATTGTTCTCTATAATAGAATAGAACACCTTCGAAAACACCTTCAAAAAGTCAGTTTGTAAAACTCAAATGCATTGAGATCTAGGCTGCTTGTCACACAGTAGATATACCGTAACAACTTGGGCCCGGCATTCTAGAAAGCTTTTTTCTTTTTAATGTTTTGTTGTCATCTTTAAATGAAAACTGCTACAATGACACCAGTCCCAGTGCTCAACGTCGCTGAAAGACCAAATTACTGTCATGGCAACCTGAGAGAGTTCTTCTTGTACTCTGACTGAATGAATCAAACCAGCATCGATAGAAGCAGAACATCAGCCAAGCAAACTGATATTGATTCCTACCAAAGGTTGTTGTGAAAACATGGCAGACTGCTGTGATCCTGGCCTCCACATCCCCCAGTACCTGCTGCAACCTACACTCACACACACACACACGCACACGCACACGCACACGCACACGCGCACACACACACACACACACACACACACACACACACACACACACACACACACACACACACACACAAACACGCACACGCACACACACGCACGCAATTCAAATCTTCCAATGAATTCAAATGAATGTACGAGACACACTCTTTGTAAAATAGCTAGTTTCTACTTCCTTGGAGAGATTATGTCAAGATAAATCATGCCTGTCATGGAACCATGAAGAAAGGAGGATATTGCAAGCACTCAGTTGAGTAGTTCCAAGTCATAGAGTGACGGGTGCACGGCTCAGGTAGATACAGTAGTTCCAAGTCATAGAGTGACGGGTGCACGGCTCAGGTAGATACAGTTCGTAGAAAAGAATACCAGCACTCACGTTATATCCAATGGGATTCTTGTTTATTTTTCAATTAAGCAATATGGACGTTTGGGCCCGGAGGCCTTCCTCAGCGTGAATCTGATTTACGCTGAGGAAGGCCTCCGTATGTTGCTAGCTTGCTGCGGGGGGAAATTGAAAAATAAACAAGAATCCTATTGGATACAACGTGAGTGCTGGAATTATTTTCTATGAACTGTCATGGAACCATCCCACCAAGTACCTCCGTGTTCAGAGTTATCTTTACCATTGAAGCTTTCAGATAATGCAGGTATATTGTATGCAATCTACTTGTCCAGAAGACTTCATATACTGTAGTGTACTGCATGGCATCCACATATTCTCTCTCTCTCTCTCTCTCTCTCTCTCTCTCTCTCTCTCTCTCTCTGCTGTTAATTTTAGAGACTCGCACAATAAAACGCATACCACTCTGGAAAACAGAAACGACAATGGATCCACTTAAAGGGGCATTCCACTCATTTTCAACATTTTACTATGTCATTAATATACCTTAGAGCTGTTGTGTGGAAATAATAAAAAACGTCCCCCCCATTCTGTGTTTCCTAGAACTGGAGGTCTGAAAAAAAATCATTAACATGGTGAAACACATCTTGATGATGTCATCAAGATGTGTTTCACCATGTTAATGATTTTTTTGTTAATGATTTTTCTGGGAAACACAGAATTGGGGGACTTTTTTATTATTTCCACATAACACCTCTAAGGTATATTAATGACATAGTAAAATGTTGAAAATTAGTGGTATTCTCCTATGCAATTAGTTACAGTTAGTTTGTGCTCTGGAGAAGGTACCAGTGGCCCTTCAAATAAATAATAACCAAAAACAATGGTAACATTGGCAACTGTCATGTACTACAGTATATGAGCTGGAGCCTGGTGGTGGTGGCCCATAGAATAATTGATTACATTTTGGACACTTCCAGAGTCAAAATGAACCCTCAGGATTTAACTGTGTGTCAGGCAGAGACTGTGCAACACTTGTGAGACTATTGCACACACACACACACACGCACACACACACACGCACACACACACACACACACACACACACACACACACACACACACACACACACACACACACACACACACACACACACACACACACACACACACACACACACACACACACACACGCACACACACGCACGCACACACACACACACACACACACTGTCCATCAGCATTGTTTACCTGCAGAGTGACGGGCCCCATGGCATTCTTTAACAGGGCTCCTGCATGGACGTGAGTCATCCCTTCCGTGGACACATCATTGATTCTGATAATCCTGTCCCCATTCTGACAGCGCACGCACACACACACACACACACGCACGCACACGCACGCACGCACGCACGCACACGCACGTACACACGCACACACACGCACAGATAGAGAGACAGAGAGCGGTGGATGACAGAAAGTGTTCACAGCACACATAGACACCCATCTACCATCACCAACTCCATCAGTCCGTCCGTCCGTCCGCACACGCACACACACACACACACACACACACACACACACACAGAGCACTATCTGTGCTCTTGCTATTTGTGCACATAGCCTAACTCACGCAATACCATTGCAATATTTCAAACTGTCCGTCTGCCCCAGATGATACCTGTCACTATACGCTGTCAAATTCTGGGTCCATTTTGTTACATTTGCACTCTCAAATTCAGTTCACACTGTCCATATTGCTCGCACCTGGTCTAACCCAATAGTCATTGTTATTATTATTCCTATATTTACTTTTATACTTCATACACTGTATTTACTTTTACATATCATGTATGTATATAGTTTTACATGGGCATGCCCCTATACAAAGTTTGTTGTCTTTGGGATCATTTTGTGTGGTGGGAGAGGCTAACTTTGCGAGAGCTTTCGTCTGTGTTCATGGATGTGTTTGTGTGGTACTGTCTTATGTAGTGTATGCTTTCTGCTTTGTATATTTGTGCTGAAAGGACCCCCTCGAAAACGCGGGGAAAACATGGGGGAGAACGAGATCTCAAGGGATTTATCCTTCGTACATCGTTTCTCTGTAGGAGAAATGTCCTTGAGCATATTGTGCATGTGCACTGGAAACACTCCACACCAGTGGGTCTCAAAGTGTCCTTGAGTGGGTTCCAAATGGCCCTGTACGGGTGTGTAACTCTGAGACACTCTGAGAGACTCTCAGGACACCCTGAGACACTCTGAGACACTCTGAGAGTGTCCAACTCTGAGACACTCTGAGAGTGTCCACCTCTGAGACACTCTTGTCCACCGTCAGAGTTATGGGGGTCCTTGAAATAAAAAAAACTTGGAGAACCACTGCACACAAAATGGAACAGAGCCTTAAAGGGATATTTCATAATATATTCATAATAATATCAGTCACCAGAAAAAAGGTTGGCTGTTTTCGATGAATCTATCATGGTTAAAATAGAGTTTGTAGTTATAATGGCTTTGTATAGGAAGGGGGTGGGGCAGCTAAAATTAATATCAAATATCTAATTACTGAATCAAGCAACTTAAAAAAGTTCTGGGCTGTTCACAAAAGACTGAGTAGACGATGAAATGACCAAAAGTATTTTTTTTAAGTTGAAATATCCCTTTAATTAGTATCATTGGTAACACCTGTGAAGGAAGTAGGGAAGCGGGAAGAGTTATTCGGTCTGCATAGAGCCCATTGTGCGTGGACCTCATTACCACACACACCCTCACCTGGAGTTGTTTTGTCTTGGCAGCCAGTCCGTCCGTATCCATGGTAACGATGAAAAGAGGCACGTCGCCATGGGGACTGCCCACTCCTCCTGCTACGCCGATGCCCAGCGAATCACACGGGCCCTGACGTGGTGGTCATGCACGCACGCACGCACACGCACACACACATACACACACACACACACACACACACACACACACACACACACACACACACAAGCATTTTTTTTACTTGAGTAAAAGTAGCAATACCACAAATAATCTGTAGTAAATGTTTTACTTGAATAAAAGTGCAATTATTGGCATCAAATTAAGCTTACTGTACCAAACGTAAAGGTAGGCTACTTTACTTACTATGCAGAATGGTCCATTTCAAAGTCATATTATTGGATTGTATTCGATTTATATTAAGAATCTACATCTGATCTGATCATCATGAGGGGATGAATTGAATCTTGACCATCAGGTCAAAACTAATGTCAGTCCTGTGTCTAGGGGTGAGACATGACCTTTGACCCGATCTAAACTAATGTCAGTCCTGTGTCTGGGTGAGACATGACCTTTGACCCGATCTAAACTAATGTCAGTCCTGTGTCTAGGTGAGACATGACCTTTGACCCGATCTAAACTAATGTCAGTCCTGTCTAGGTGAGACATGACCTTTGACCCGATCTAAACTAATGTCAGTCCTGTGTCTGGGTGAGACATGACCTTTGACACCATCTAAACTAATGTCAGTCCTAGACATGACCTTTGAGACATGACCTTTGACCCGATCTAAACTAATGTCAGTCCTGTGTCTAAGTGAGACATGACCGTTGACACGATCGAAATGTCTCAATAGAAGAGCACGGAGACAAAATGCAGCCACCCCAAATGTTATACAAAAGTTATATTGTATTTACACACTGTACTATGCAGATTGGACGGACTTACATTTTATTCTTAAAAAAAAGTTTTACACAGTGCTGCTTTAAATTAAGTAATAAGTAAGTAAAGGTGGTGACTGACAAATACTTTAATTGTTGTGTAGTAAAACAATATTTGCCTCCGAGATGTAGCAGAGAGGAAACATAAAGTATCAAAAAATAGAAATACTTTGTAGATAAATATAGCACTTAAATATAGCACTTAATGTACCTAGGCCTACCTAGTTACTTTCCACCACTGAAAACAAGTGTATTGTGAACTCTGCATGGTTTCTGGTTTCAGGACCCCCAAAAGATTACTGCTCTTGTGAAAAAAATGTGAGATACTGTGTGATGTGAATTCAAAGGTAAATCTAAGCGTTGGGGCTATCTATGAGATTTTGAAGTTCACCTTTTGTAGAACTACTTTCCGGGTCTCACGGCACTCTTCAGATACTGTGGGAAGAAGGAGTGTAATGTTTTCAGAACATTCGTTTTCAGATTAGTTGTTTCAATCTGACAAAATACAATTAAATCTCAACACTTTCATAATTGCATGAAATTAACTAACTACCATATTTAATATAATATTAGAAAGCCTTCATGACATAGGGCTAAAGTTCTGAGCATCTGAGACACTTTAGAGTGTTTGAAATATATGTACATAATTCATAATTGTTAATTTTCTCCCCAAACTCCAGAATTGATGTACCACGTACCAAAATGCCCATATTTGCTGTCTGTCTCCCTCTGGTGGCCTGAGGAAGTATCACATCCACTTGAGGGCGTCAGGGTGGAGCAGTCAGAGTCTTCACTCTGGATAAATAAACACAATTGAAAGTAGTGATGTTGGCATGGGCCGGCTTAGCGGCCCAGGCACCTGGTAATCCAACATGACAGTGTGTCGCGGGTTCGAGTCCCGATCCCAACAAACTTTGCTGTGTGTCTTACCCCCATTTCCTGTCTAGCTACAGTACAACTATCAATAAAGGCAAAAAAACCCCCAAAACATATCTTATAAAAAAAATAAAGTAGTGATGTTATGGAAGAAGGGCATTCTGGGAGTTTAAATATTTGCTAAATCCGGTAATCATTCTACATCAGTGGTTCTCAACCAGTGGTCCAGGGACCACCAGTGGTCCCTGAGGGGTGTTCCAGGTGGTCCCCAGCTGAATGATGGAGATTTCATAACCAAATGGACCCATATTAGATCTTTAACTCTTGAGAGGGTAAAATGAAAAAAATATTACGGGTACATTTGGTTTCATTTTACACTCTCAAGAGTTAAATCATATAGTTAAACATCTGCATTACTTAATTGAAGAATTGTTATATTTTGATCAACAATTGCCTGTTGTCTTTCCTACACAGCATGGAATTGTGGACACAATCTCATCCAACGACAACAAAATATTCTAAGTCTTGAGAGGCTAAATGTCATCAAATGGTGGTCCATGCATGGCTCAAAAGGCAGAATGAATAATGAACCTTGATATGAAAAGAGTTGAAAACCACAGTTCTACATCATTCCAGGTGGCCAGCAGACATTTTTTATAATGAATATCAACCGCCGAATAATAATCCCTATTTGTTATTAGGACATTTGGAATGAATTCAGGAATGTATTATGTTTTCTCAGAGAAAGTCACAGCCAGCCACAAAGAGCTGGGACACTTTACCTGGCTCCAATGTGAGTACGGTATCCCGGCTTTGAAACGAGCCACTTCTAGATTTACAGCACCACTGCACCTCTGAGGCAAAATGGACACAACAAGGTAACTGTGTCAAGATAACTCTGTCTATATTTATGTGTTCATATTAATAATCCTCAGCGTCAATTTATCAATTTGTAACTCTGAGCGAGTGAGTGTGTACTAAAGCAACCATTTGGTTGCATTTGTAAATATATGTTTCTTTTTTTTTGTGGAAAAAGCTAAGAGACCCTTTTGTTGTACAGTTTGTAGCAAAAGCTTGTAAATATCTATAAGAACCACTCAGAAGAAATGAAAAAAAAAACACCTTTACCTGTACTATTTGTGGCAAAAGTACTCAAACTTTCTTTCTTTTCCTGCTATATCTCCGTATCCTCCCCCCTTCCCTTCTTTGTTTGTGTCACAATGAGAACTATGCATAAAACGAATTCCACCCACTTTTATTTAACTGTGTGACACTAAAGCTGAGTCTGATTTAGATTTGCTCAGAGTGTACAAATAAATAAACCCTGATGATTTAACTGTCCTTGACTGACCTGTAGCAGCTTCTCTGCGTGCTCCTGTGTTGCTGCGCGGACATCCTCGCCGCTGATGGAGAGAATCTGGTCCCCTAGCAACAGCCTGCCATCTGCATCCGCCAATCCCCCCTTGATTATGTCTGAGACGAAGACGCCTGTGTCGTTACTGGTGATGAAAACATTGGGAAGTCGAAAATTACACCACGTCTCTCTCTCTCCACATTCAGAGTTCATTATGCGGCGTGTGGGCCCGCTGCCTTGGGCGCGGATGTGTCATAATCGTGCCTTTCTTCTGATGGATCCAATTTAGTCACAAAACTCTTGTTACAATACGTTCCATTGCATTGGCTAAATATTTATAAAAGCCACAGACAAACTTAACCACTAAACACATTTAGGACTATGAGGCCAGATTCTACAAAATGTCATCTACATCCTAACAGTTTTCTGAAAAACCTTCTATATCAGTGGTTCTCAAACTATTTCATGTCAAGGACCCCAAAAATGGCCGCCAACCCCCATCTGAAATACATGAGCATGGTTGCTATGGTCACCCAGTTCACACGGGTGTGATTTCATTACGTCAGACATTACGTCAGACCACAGCTGATCAGTCTATATAAGACCTTACACCACTCAGTTCACACGGGTGTGATTTTTAAATTACAGTGAGGACACCAGCCCCTCATAATGTATTATTTGTAACCCACCGTGGGCTGCCCATCTCCTCATTTCATTTACATGAGTTATGTGTAGCTCCTTATCATCATGGACATGGAAATATTCTATCTGGTGCATTGACCCGTGGCTCTTCAATATGCCGTGCCTCTTAAAAAAAAAAAGGAGAATATGTGATTAATCTGCCTCAGGTGATTTATTTCATGGTATCACTGCTCCCATGGACGGCTACTCATCATGAGCTCTCAGTTTTGATAAGAATGGTAAAACACAGAACGTTAACATTTTATGCAATACTTCATCTTTCTTCACAAAGGCCTTCAGGAGACTAAACATTAAAATGATGACGTAAAATCAAAGGTAAGTGTGGCAAAAGCGTCGTTTCTTTGTGCAGATCAAATAGCCACATAATTGGCTGAAGCAGTACTGTTGTCGTATCTGATCAAGGAAGCTATCAGCTTATAATAGCAGAACACCAAGCCACTGTAATGCAGCTCCATTTAGTAATGAGCCTGCAATCCATATCCCATAGATAAAAACATAAATTGGACAAGCAGACAAATGTCTGCAAATGTAACAGAGTGTTATCCTAGAACAGATAGTTTATGACTCCTGTCTCATTCACAGCTTTTCAATGTTAAGGGGAAAATGTTATCAAATTTGGACTGAACAGCTGTTAGCCTATCTCTCCAGGGGATTTGTCAAGGGCCTGAGTGTAAAAAAAAAATCACACCCGTGTGAACTGAGTGGTGTAAGGTATTATATAGCCTGATCAGCTGTGTTCTGATGTAATGTCTGACGTAATTAAATCAGCATCAACCAATCAGCATCAACCATGCTCATTTTTTTTGCACAGACAGACAGACAGACAGACTAACAAAGCCAGTTGTAGGAGTGGTTTACACCACTCAAAAACTATTAAATGTCATATATATAATGTTCTTGGAATTTCTTATATTAAATAGACAGGCAAGTATGACATTATTGAACTGGCAACTTTTATTTTACCAGTCAATAATTGCTACTGACCTCTAGTGTAGAAAACAAGGCTAATGGCAATTTGTAATATATACTGTGAAAAATCAAAATCAACAAAATGACGCATCATGTCCAAAGCTAATTACTATACCTCTTTCTATAGTGGTCAGGCCTAATGCCTGTACAGACTCCAATAGGCTCTATGCACACAGAATAACGTCCTGCTTCCGGGCCCCTTCCCTACTTCCTTCATCTATCATACCGATGATACTAATTAAGACTCTGTTCCATTTAGTGTACAGTGGTTCTCAAACCTTTTCATTTCAAGGACCTCCATAAGTCTGAGAGTGTACAGGTCCATTTGGTTCCATTTGTACACTCTCAGACTTACACACCCATACCGGGCCACTTGGAACCCAGTCAAGGACTCATTGGCCATCATTTATCAACGTAGTGTAGACCAAATAATGGGCGTACGTACGGCAAGATCAGTGCAATTGTCTGCATTAATCTAACGTGACGTTGGACTTTGACGTAGCTCACGCCAAAGCTCACGTCTAGTCGGCATCTAGTGTGGGGAGTTGTCTACACCCGCGGTTTGGTCGTATTCAGGTTCTTCATGTAGTAAAACCAGGCTGTTTTGGCAAATATTTAAGGTTGTGTTATTTAAATAACTGTCGGTTTCAGCCGTGAGATGTATCAAAGAAGCGACCAATTTACGCTAGGATAGGCGGTATAGGATCACTTGATAAATGCCATGTTGATTGACGTGGTCCTACACCAAAAACCCACTCAAAATTAAGGCAGAATATACACTCCATTGATACATGAGACCCACTGGTGTAGCAGAGTGTTTCCAGTGAGCCAACATGGTGAACATGCACAATAGCAGCACCCTGATTCTGTTTGACCAGAGTGGAACAGAGCCTTCATTAGTATAGCCGAATGCGAACGGAAATAAAAGCCTGGGTACAGAGGCTATCATTAGTAACAGTGTTATTATGTGTGCATAGAGCGTATCCATTACTATACCTGCCTCGTAAAGCCTGTCCACTAGACTAATTCATGATTGTACCTCTTCCCTACAGTGGTCAGGCCTAGTAAAGCCTGTCCACTAGACTCTAGTTCATTACTGTACCTCTTCCCTACAGTGGTCAGGCCTAGTAAAGCCTGTCCACTAGACTCTAGTTCATTACTGTACCTCTTCCCTATAGTGGTCAGGCCTAGTAAAGCCTGTCCACTAGACTCTAGTTCATTACTGTACCTCTTCCCTACAGTGGTCAGGCCTAGTAAAGCCTGTCCACTAGACTCTAGTTCATTACTGTACCTCTTCCCTACAGTGGTCAGGCCTAGTAAAGCCTGTCCACTAGACTCTAGTTCATTACTGTACCTCTTCCCTACAGTGGTCAGGCCTAGTAAAGCCTGTCCACTAGACTCTAGTTCATTACTGTACCTCTTCCCTACAGTGGTCAGGCCTAGTAAAGCCTGTCCACTAGACTCTAGTTCATTACTATACCTCTTCCCTATAGTGGTCAGGCCTAGTAAAGCCTGTCCACTAGACTCTAGTTCATTACTGTACCTCTTCCCTACAGTGGTCAGGCCTAGTAAAGCCTGTCCACTAGACTCTAGTTCATTACTATACCTCTTCCCTATAGTGGTCAGGCCTAGTAAAGCCTGTCCACTAGACTCTAGTTCATTACTATACCTCTTCCCTATAGTGGTCAGGCCTAGTAAAGCCTGTCCACTAGACTCTAGTTCATTACTGTACCTCTTCCCTACAGTGGTCAGGCCTAGTAAAGCCTGTCCACTAGACTCTAGTTCATTACTGTACCTCTTCCCTATAGTTGTCAGGCCTAGTAAAGCCTGTCCACTAGACTCTAGTTCAATACTATACCTCTTCCCTACAGTGGTCAGGCCTAGTAAAGCCTGTCCACTAGACTCTAGTTCATTACTGTACCTCTTCCCTACAGTGGTCAGGCCTAGTAAAGCCTGTCCACTAGACTCTAGTTCATTACTATACCTCTTCCCTATAGTTGTCAGGCCTAAAGCCTGTCCAGGCTGAGGCCGGAGCTCTATATTGAAGACGTCCCAGAGGTCCTCCTCTCTGTAAGTCTCCTGGTGCCTGAAGACACGCAGGTGCACCCGCTGGGTCGTCAGCCGCAGCACACCAATGGCCTCCTCGTGGGTGGCCTGCCGAAGGTCTATACCGTTCACCTGCACGCCGCGTGGAGGGCAGAGGGATAAAGGAATGGTGCAGGAGAGGAGAGGAACGGAGAGGGAGGGAAGAGTCAGTTAGAAGTTCTATTCCTGTGTGCCAATAAAAACCTTCCTTGTTTGTTGCCAGGATGAGACATTGTGTGTGTGTGTGTGTGTGTGTGCGTGCGTGCGTGCGTGCGTGCGTGCGTGCGTGCGTGCGTGCGTGCGTGCGTGCGTGCGTGCGTGCGTGCGTGCGTGCGTGCGTGCGTGCGTGCGTGCACCTCTAGTATCTGATCTCCTGCCTGCAGTCTCCCATCTCTCTGGGCAGCTCCACCATCATTCACTTCGTGGATTATTACTGCCCCCTGGAGGGAACATCAGAAATCACACTCTTATTAAAATACCAGAGAGAGATTAGATAATGAATTGAAAATTCAATTAAACTGAAACCATTTATTTGGGTATAATGAAAACAGCCTCTTTTTATCAGGTCTCAATCACGTATTTAACACTGTGGAAATATACTGGGAACGATTAGACATAGCTTGTAGACAACACAGTACAATTCCCAATGTTTAATATCCATGTGTAACTCCAAGAGGAAATGTTTCAGACTTTTACGCTTTGACTTTGACATCTTTATTGATATTAAAAAACAGACAAAGATCGGCTATTTTCAAATAGCCAAAGTTTAAATAGGGATGAAGTGATTAATGTTAAAGTAAAAGTACAATATTGGAAATTGGACGTACAGTACTCAAGTACAGTACAAATACCTCACATTTTTACTTAAGTACACTACTTAACCCATTTAGACCTGAGGCTCAACCTCTTTCATGTCAAGGACCCCCAGAATTATTTGTTCCAGGGACCCCCCAGGAGCAAAAACTTGAGTTAAAAACATTCACTCCGGAATATATATTCAAAGATGTGTGCCACATTTTCACGATTTTTCAAAAATAGCAGATCTACAAGCTCGTAGCGTGGCACTCGGTGCCGCGCTATGAGCTTGTAGATCTGCTATTTTCCCGTCCTTAATGTGTTAAGAAAATATACTTAGTTACTTTCCACCACAGTTGTTTTTTTCCCCGTGTTGACGTGGGACCAGTGTGCATTGAGTGCTCTCACCAGCAGGGTGTCACAGCCCCCTACGACGCTGAGGCCCAGACCCGTGTTCCCTTTACTGATCTCGATGGTGGTCTCACCGCCCGCCACCACGGGACAGCACCGGGGGTCATCAGCAGGGGACCCGGCACCGCGCGACCCGGGCCAATCCGATCGTCCGCTGGTATTGACGGAAGAAGAAGGATGCGAGGAGGAGGAGGACATACGCAGCGTGAGGGAGGCAGAGGAGGAAGAGGAGGAGGAGATCATGGCACCGGGATTGGGAGGAGGAAGAGAGGGAAGAGAGGCGGGATGGGAGGAGGGGGAGGAGGAGACGGGCCTGGAGCGGTTGATGGACGGCTTGGCTGATCCTTGTTGTTTCAGAGGCATACTGGACACCTGAACGAATAGTGGGGGGAAAACGTTTAGGCAAAGATGTTTCAATCAGTCAGAGTTGTCCCATTGATTGATGTGTGTAGGGCTGTCACGATTACACAATTAAGTTGACGATTAATTGTCACACAAATAAATTGCGATTAACGATTTAACTGTGTTTTTGTGCATTGGAAATTGGAACATTGTGTGTGTGTGTGTGTGTGTGTGTGTGTGTGTGTGTGTGTGTGTGTGTGTGTGTGTGTGTGTGTGTGTGTGTGTGTGTGTGTGTGCGTGTGTGTGTGTGTGCGTGCACATGCGTGCGTGCGCATGTTTACCTTGTCCACTGACAGTCTAGCCACAATCTCGTCACCCACAGCCATAATTCTATCTCCAACCTTTATCCGGCCATCCTATACAAATACATAAAACAGAACAATTATGAAGAGTAAACTGAAGAATAAACAGTGACAGTGTCCAATAGAATCTGTACCTCAAACCTTTATCATGGAGTCATTCAGGAAATGTATTTTTATGTGACATTCAACATGTTGTTTGTACATGCCAGGCAGTCATAATCTGCATTTAACATTGCCAGGGACCTCTGGTGATATGACGCACGCACGCACGCACGCACGCACGCACGCACGCACGCACGCACGCACGCACGCACGCACGCACGCACGCACGCACGCACGCACGCACGCACGCACGCACGCACGCACGCACGCACGCACGCACGCACGCACGCACGCACGCACGCACGCACACACACACACACACACACACACACACACACACACACACACACACACACACACACACACGGCGTGGTTCATTAGATTACTGACTGACATTACCTAGGTCCTAGGTGTGAATTAAAAAAGCTATACCTGCAGTTCCAAAAGCACTCAGAATGCAATCACTTTCATAAGAATTTAAATGACGGAGATGGTGCTCTGGGCTGGAGAGAACATAATAAATAACCCAAGAGTTTAAAGAAGCTAGATTATTTTCAATGTTGTTTGATGTTAGCTGGGGGGAAACCCATTATTGAGTGTAATCAATTCTGTAAGGGATGACATTCATGAAACTACTCAATGTAATAATTACTATAAGCACAGCTCCTCCTTAGTAATACTAATGCCACGGGGGAAGGGTGCTACAGTAGATTGAAAATGTGACACAGATGAATGGCTGAGAAGATGAAGATAGTTAGGGAAGGGAGTAAGGAATGAGTAGAGGAATAAAATCATTTGGAGTGAGACAGGATTCTGATGATAATAACGCCAGTAATAATGAGAATAACAACAATAACGATAATGATAATGATAATATAATAATATTAATATTAATGATGATGATGATGATGATGATGATGATGATGATGATGATGATGTTCCTGGTATACATTTTTTATTTATTTATTTTTTATATTTTTTGTGTGGCTTTCGACTTGATGGGGGGTGACATGCAGTAAAGGCTGTTGGGATCGGGAGTCGAACCCGCGGCACACTGCCAGACTGGATTACCAGCCAGGGTGCCTGGACCGCTGAGCCACGGCCCAGGCCATTTTTTTAAAACATTTTTTAAAAGTTTAAACAATTATAATACATTTAAACAATGATAATCGTTGAATGAAGCTTCTAAGTCAAAGTCCAGTCCTGTCCAAAGTTTTGGGGACAATAATAAATAAATAACATGGGAACATGAGAAACATAAACAACATGACCTTGCAGGCCTTATTATTATGATTAAAATGTGATTCATTTCCTACATAATCAATTGCCACAGATTATGCAGGGGTAAATTGTTTTCCAAAAACGGCACATAATCACGCATATCCCAAACATCAAACTTATTTCAAACTTCCCACATACAGTATACTACCGCATAAAATCACATACAAACCCACATATTTCACAACTTTCTGCCTATTTTGCATTTCTCATTTTTCCGCATAACTTCCCTGCATTTCACCACATAAAGTCACATACAAGTCTAAAGCTGCGTTCAGACATGGATGGTTAGAGCAACGCCATTACATACAAAGTCTAAAGCTGCGTTCAGACATGGATGGATAGAGCAACGCCATTACATACAAAGTCAATGCAAAGACCAGAAGTTGCGCAAGCGCAGCGAACGGGCGCGGCGCACCTTAACCCATTCAGGCCTGACGTCGAAATTTAAAAGAAATGTTTTCTAAATCATGACAATTTTCTGAAAGACTTGAGGCACATTTTAACGATTTAAAAAAAATAGCAGACCTACAAGTTCATAGCGCGCCACTCGGTGGCGCGCTATGAGCTTGTAGATCTGCTATTTTTCAATAGCTAAATTATAACATAACCAAAAGGGGTTCCCGCCCAAAATGGGTTAATTGTAAATTATAAAAGAGTGGGCGCTCAACCTACTTCCCACTAATGATAATGAGGATGATTATGACAATGAAAATAGAACAGAACATCATAATGACGGTGATAATGATGACAATATGATGACAGCGTGATGACGATGTCGTACCTTACTTGCAGTCCCGTGCTGAGTCAAGGAGCGTACTCCTTTCCTGGAGTTGTCCTCTGCCATGCAGATACCCAGATCCACCTGATCCTACAGTAACATGAGACGAGACAAACGAAACTACTAAAGCTCTCAGCCCTGACTGGTTGGACACTGAGTATTACTTACAATACATATCCACATTATCACTAAACCTCTCAGCCCCGACTGGTTGGACACTGAGTATTACAACAATACATATCCACATTATCACTAAACCTCTCAGCCCTGACTGGTTGTACACTGAGTATTACAACAATACATATCCACATTATCACTAAACCTCTCAGCTCTGACTGGTTGGACACTGAGTATTACACAATACATATCAAATGAACAACTAAACCTCTCAGCCCTGACTGGTTGTACACTGAGTATTACAACAATACATATCCACATTATCACTAAACATCTCAGCCCTGACTGGTTGGACACTGAGTATTATTTACAATACATATCCACATTATCACTAAACCTCTCAGCCCTGACTGGTTGGACACTGAGTATTACACAATACATATCAAATGAACAACTAAACCTCTCAGCCCTGACTGGTTGTACACTGAGTATTACAACAATACATATCCACATTATCACTAAACCTCTCAGCCCTGACTGGTTAGACACTGAGTATTATTTACAATACATATCCACATTATCACTAAAGCTCTCAGCTCTGACTGGTTGGACACTGAGTATTACACAATACATATCAAATGAACAACTAAAGCCCTCAGCTCTGACTGGTTGTATACCGAGGATTACAATACATATCCACATGAACCGTATCATCCCTGTTCTGGGCACATCATAATAAAATATGAAAACACCCTAGGGCCAACTACATCTACCTATCATAATGCACTTTCAGACCATGTTAAAGTCACATACAAATGCATTTATTTCATCAATATTAAGTATCAATGGTCTTTTGTCGGGTGTGCTGTGAACACATCACAAACAACTCTTTTTCAGCCTTATTTAACATGACCAAATGTAATCAGATGTGCAAGGTCTTTCTGTCTGTTTTAGTGGTTACCACTGATGATACAGTAGTTAAGTAGAGCTACAGTACACCTCTCTTTCATTTGCATTACAATGATAGTCATTGATGACTGGCCCCACATTAAACTAGAGCTCTCAAATCCTAGAGCTCGTTGGATGCGTGACTTTGAGGACAATAAGCACATTGATTGGCGGTGCAGTCAAAAGTGTGCCTATTAAATAGGCAAAGTTCATCGGAAATGGCAAATCTACAAGCTCATTTGGCTACTTGATTTGGTGTAGAGGGACAAAGGGCGGGGGTCAAGCAAGAGCCCTCGGGGGCCCTGGTCAATGAAGTTAGAAGGGAATCAGGTTCAATGGAGCGCATATGTCTTGCCAGGACAGGTGGCCTACCCTGTGTGACGTCAGTCTCCTGTGACGTATCTGATGACATACAGCATGACACCATTATTTGAGCAAAGTTCCCCCTGATCCCACCACCATTGAGTAATGACTTAATTAATTGATTGGTTTAATGAAAGTTAAATATTTCAAAAAATATAAAACACGAGAAAGCAAGTTGGCGCTGATAGGTCCAGCAGTCCAGCAATTAGCCTCGGACAAGAAAACACACAAACTGTGTAAAACATTATCTGGTGGAGATAATTAGACAGTATATTCCCTACATGTCATTTGACTGTTTCATTGCATAAACATAAGGGCCGTTAAGGGCCAAACATAATTTACACTACTAGTGTTGTACCTGAGGTAGCGTGATGTGTTGGATGTCTTTTAAGGGACATCCATCCGTTGAAGAGTCTGTCTGTGAGTTGACAGTTTGTGCACGTAGAGTAGCTTCATTCCTAGGCAGTCAAAAAGCATCTGTTATCACTAGTCCTCATGCCGTCCACCCTCATATACAGTACAATATTGAGTGTTGACCAAAAACAGTATAAAGTGAGGATTGTATTTTTGGAAAATCACCACTACGCTGTTACAAATGGAAAACCTACAAAGTACATGAGTTCAGTCGGATTAATTTTCCTGAATCCTACCTGATGAGAATGATTTTCACTTTAGAAGGAGCGTTATTGATGATGGTGGAGGCATTCTGGTGACTGCGACCATACATGATTTGACCATTGATCTAAAAGAAGAAACAACAATTAATTCCTATAATTAATGGGAAGAGAGAGATGGGAAGTGACACGCAGCAAAGGCCAACGTGATCGGGACTCGGGCTACATTGAGCCTAGGTGCCCAAACTGCTACGCCAGCCGCCCGGGCCATCTTTTGATGTTCTTAACATAATCCCCTCTCCCATCTCTCCCTGTCTTCAATCAATTAAATTCACCGTCCTTAAACTCCAATTTGGCAGCGGGCTGTTTCACCCCATGACTCACACCTGCCTCCCTCGCACGGCTTAGCGGTGTCCATTCTTTTAAAATGTTCTCCTAATTTAGTTATTGCCAATTCCCCCCATATCATTTACAGTCACTGCTGTGACTACCCCTGCTGTTTTGTCTGGGGAGGATGCAGAAAAGCCTGTGTCTCCTCCGATATTCATGGAGTGGTTAGCCACTTCTTTTCACTTGACAGTGAGAGATGGCTTAACGCGTGTAGAGAAACACACTGTCTCTTCCAGCTCTGCTCCCTGCTGAACAACCTGTGGGAGATGTTAGACATTTAACATTTGCTACTCTTCAAAGTCTAAAGGCAAAATATAAGCCTTGCTGCTTAGATTCTTCTTATAAATGTAATGGTGTGATGTTTTCAGTTTTTGTGAAATTAATGTTTGACAATGTGCTACTATGTTTTGTTTAAAAAGGGTAGGCAATATAAACCACAGCTTTAGCCTACAGCCCTACACTTTTTCGGTGCCAGCATTCAGTGCTAGCATTAGTGGATTTAAATGCATCTATGTATGTTCTGTGTATATATGCTCTTTAAATTAAACATACTTACTTTACTTACTACTAGAGCAGTGACCCTCCTCTGCATGCTTCCCACCCCAACATGAACACGGACAATTTAGTTTGTTGCAGCGCCCCGGCCAAGCCAAGACGGATGTGGCACAGATCTGATTCAGTCTGGATTTGGCTGCCAGTGTAAATGGGGCCTTAAAATCACAGATCTGTGACAGGTCCGTTCTCGCCATTTGCAAATGCAGTGTGAACAGAAGTAAATCGGACTTGACTGCAGTCAAATCAGCCATAGACCCGACCTATCTCTTCACCCCAAGAGATACCGCACTGCCCTCCTCCGTACCTCCAGTAGCTCATCCCCAACTTGTATTCTTCCGTCTACCGCGGCGGCTCCGCTGGGGTCGATCCCCGCCACGAAGACGCTCATCCGCGCACGCGAGCCGTCCTTGTTGCCCACCAGGCTGAGTCCCAGTCCGTGGGCACCACGAGGGGCCTTCTTAATCTCAAACATGTGGAGCGTCCCGGTCAGGCTGCCGTAGCGCTGCAGCATCTTCTCTGAGGAGAGCGAGGGGTAGAACAAGGAGGACGAAGAGTTGACATGAAGAACCGTTTATAAGTCCATCATTTTATTCTGACCTTTTTGTGGGAGGGAGAGAGAGAGAGAGAGAGAGAGAGAGAGAGAGAGAGAGAGAGAGAGAGAGAGAGAGAGAGAGTGCATGCGTGTGTGTGTGTGTGTGTGTGCGTGCGTGCGTGTGAGAGTGACGTGTCTGCGATGTTGACCAACTTGACCTACTTCGGCCAATCTCGTCGTGGTCGTCCTCCGCTCCCACTGTGACGGCTGAAGTGACAGGACTCCTCTGCTCCGTTCTATTGGCTGTCGGCGGCGGCGCCTTGGGGGGAAAGGAGTGTTGCATTATTGAGCAGGCAGAGTTGGGAGGATGCCTCAGGGGTCCTTCAGGCAGGAGTTGGACTCACCCCTGAGGCCAATTCAAGAACGCTTGATGTTGCAGTGGGAAAAGCTGACGAATGGGATGAATTAATGAACACAAGTTTAATGTCAGCTAAAAATAACATGAAAGATGACCAGTCTTATGCATTATTTTGTAACCTAAGAAAGACTGCATAACTTGTGGCACATCCGTTTGAAGATATGTAAAATATCTTCAAACAAATGCTTCATCAAAGAGGAAAACAAAAGTTTTCAACAAACAAGGTAGCTGACTTTGAACTGAGGAATATATCCACAAAACATACACACTGATTACTATAAGTTGTAGCACAATATCCTTTCAAAAGTATTGGTACACACATGCACAGGCATGCATTATGCACACATAAGCACACACACAGTACCTGCTGCAACTTACAAACAAGCGCGCGCACGCACGCACACACGCACGCACGCACGCACGCACGCACGCACGCACGCACGCACGCACGCACGCACACACACACACACACACACACACACACACACGCACACAGTTCTTACACACTGGAGGTGATACTTTAGTTTGAATAATTTTCCTGGAGGTTGTTTTTATTTCTTTTTTCATACAGGCAAATATTATGCACCGGCTGGCCGGATAGCTCCCCCTTTTACTCTTGCCAAATGTCCATGTTTTAAGGACAAATTGTACCAGAGGAGACAGAGTGCGGCGGTAACAAAAAATAAGTTTAGTATGTGAAATATTCGCCAGTGAGCATTTTGCATTTTCATATTGTTTATTCATCACTCCCTGGTGTGTAAAGACCTTTACGTGCACAAACCGTACCAACCTTGAAGGGGGTGGGGGTGAAGGGATTTGTGGGGGAGAGACTAAGGAACAGACCACTGAGAATCTCTGCTTCCTAAAGGAGACAACGCAGGGTTCAACAGGGTTGAACAACAGAACAGAGTCCACAGCGGCATCCCTTCCGTACACTACAGAAGGTCTTAACATTGATTGATCATTTATATTGCAGAGCATCTTCATTCTTCAAGTCCAAATGGAGGAGGCACTCTTACAAAAACATGTTGGTCCAGAAAGCAATTTTGCTCGTGCTATATTAAGCATCACAGGCATGACTGTTGTACCTGTACTATTAAAACAGAAGACACGGTAAAGTTAAAAGCATTGGCCTTAAAGAGGGTTCCTACCTTGCTGCGCTGTAAGTCAGGCTGCGGTGACGGCGTTAGTCTTTCGTGGTTTGACCGCGTAGGAGACTGTAGATGCGGAAAAACAGAAAGTTCAGAGGAGGCAGAGCGTTGAGCGTATACTCTAAATGCTACAGCACATCCGATACGATAGAAGACACCGGATATGTTCCCTGCACAGCAGCCACCTCTCTGGCAAATTCGTATGTGCATGGCACGTACGTCATGTCTAGCCCATTCTGGGCGGGAACCCCTTTTGGTGTTAGCATTATGTTATGCTTTAGCTATTGAAAAATAGCAGATCTACAAGCTCGTAGCGCGCCACCGAGTGGCGCGCTACGAGCTTGTAGGTCTGCTATTTTTGAAAAATCGAAGAACGACTGACATAGAAACATAGCTTTTTCAGAAAACTGTCAGGATGTAGAAGACATTTTTAGAATCTGATCTCAGGTCAAAATGGGCTAGAGGACATAATGTCAGGCTCATTGTTAACGTGTGTGATTGAAAGTCTTTTCATGCTCCGGCCAAACATCCAGCCTAAGTGTGAAATGACACTGCGTCGCCTAAAGGAACCAATTTCTAATTGGATTCTATAAAGCCTAATTTATATTTCATCACATGACGGTGCCACACACCGCTCCCCCCAAAAATAACTGATTATTATAGCTTGAACATCTGCTATTGTCAATTCAAATAGCAGATGATGCCAAACTGCCAAAGGCATGAGACAACGTATAAATTAGGCATATAAGCCTATATGCAAACGGTGGCATTTGTGGCTGGGATGGAATACCTGAGGTCTGTCTGGTCCGGTCTGGACCAGGAAGTGGATGAGGTCACCAGCTGTGCGGATGGCCTCCACTGCCTGTTCATGGCTGGCCTCTCTCAGGTCCACTCCACACACCTGAGCAGTGTTGATTTTGACAGCAAAGTTTGATTTTAGTTTGAGTCACAGTCTTTTGAATAGTTTTCATTTAGTTTTAGTCACATTTTAGTCACCTGGAATGTTTTAGTGTTAGTCTAGTTTTAGTCGACTAAATATCATAAGATTTTAGTCGACTAAATCTACAGTTGATTTAGTCGACTGAACTGTATTTTGGCGGGCCTTGATGCCGTCATAATGGCTCATTTTACACGTTTACACGTGTTGTGAGCTTGTAGATTGTAGCTTGCTATTTTCAGCATGCAACCATGTGTTAAAATGGCTTGTGTAGTCTAGTCTAGTTTTAATTTGTTGACGAATTTGTCACTATATTTAGCCTTAGTTTTAGTCATCATAGCTTAGGTTTAGCTTAAGCAACCATACGAGCATACAATAAATCGAGACCTGAATGTGGGCAATAGTAGATATATCCCCCTACACACACAGCCATGCACACATGCACGCACACACACAATGAAGGATACAAGCAGTCTGATTTTACACAATTCCCAAAATACATTCACACACATCCCTATTATTTCCTTTTCCTCTGTCGCTCATTCATACACTCTCCAAGACACACATACGTGCACGTGCGCACGCACACGCACACACACACACACACACACACACACACACACACACACACACACACACACACACACACACACACACACACACACACACACACACACACACGCACACAACGATACACACCTCCAGTATTCTGTCTCCAGTCCTGAGGGTGCCGTTGTGTGCTGCCGGGCTGTCGGGGCTGATGTGTTTGATGAACACTCCCCTCATCATCTCCCCGCTGTGCAGCCGGCGGCCCATTCCTCTGCCTCCCATTATACTGATACCCAGGGACTGGCCCTGTGCTCGTCTCAGCTGCACACTAACACACACACAGCAGGGGGGGGGGGGGGAACGACAGGCGCGCACACGCTCGTCAACAGAAGTGAAAATCCAGTTTGCGCCGTTGGCGCTGACGAATGTCAGTCCTGTCCACGTGCTGCTGCTGTGTGCCTGCATGCCGCCGCATGCCTCCACGCCACGAGGCAAGACACAACAACTTTTGATTGAAACGTGTTATAAAATCACATTTATTCTACCTCGATAAAAAGGATGATCAGTAAAGGGGAGAGGGGGAGGGGGGTCTGTATTAGGATACTTTTGTTTTGTTTGTTTGTTTTTTAACGCCGTGGCTCTGCAGGAGGCTGGCTTTCTACAAATGGGTCTGTCTGTTTGTGTGAATGTACTGTATGTCTGGAGATAATCTCACAAACTGAACCAATCAGCACCAAAACTCATAATGCACACTGCCAGTAGAACACAGAAGTTTCTTCTTCTTCTTTTTTTTGCACTTTTTGAAATATTTATATGGTTTCTGAGATCTACATGATTACATTTTTGTCAGGTGAAACCTGACCTATAACAACGTAACGCTCGACTTTGCACAACCTATAGTCGACAAGATCGTGATTGGCTGCTTCTAGCCAATGGGACGGCAAAGCGGCCTCTGGGCAATGGGAAGGGGAGAGGCACATATCCCTGTTGCAGAGAAGCATGATTACAGTCACACTCACGGGTTGACGGGGAACTACAAGGCGCATAGTACCGTTATTTGACACGTTTTTCAATATTCGAACGTCACTCGATATAACTTCAAACCAAACGCGGCTGAAACAGCGCAGCCAATGCAAAGCCACAACAAAACACAGACATTGAACCACGCACAGAACGTCGGAAACTAACGCAAACAAAGGCTGCGAGGCGTGAGGTAGTGACACACAAACATACACGTTACTAAAATAATAATCAGACTAATATGGGGGGAGAACAGAACGGACACAGCGCTTCTTTCACCTGACAAATATCACTATGTGATCATTTCTTGTTGTATGTGTGAAACAGACGTTCTCCTGTTGCGTGCTACATGTGTGAATGACCAACACTGGACCTTGTCCCGACCTGATTCCAGAGACATTTTCCAGCGTTCATGTGTGATGGTGGCTATAGAGTTGGCCACATGAAGTCCCAGATCCACACCGTTGGTATATTAGAGCCTGTGTTGTTTTTAAGGGTGATCCCCTTGACGTGTTCCTGCAATGGTGCATCACTCGGAAGAGAGATACATGAAAGATATGTTTTTCATGTGGTTCAGCTCCTGTGAAATATGTGACGGATAAGAATCATAAATATTATATATAGGCAAGGGATTTAATCTCTGATTGCTCTAAACTGTATAGTATCTTGCCACACAAACAGGGGTCATCGCTGGCTTGTGGTGGACATTTTTGCAAATGTTTTTTTTGTCACGGACATATAGAACGAGTGGTCAAGGATACAGAGATAGCCCTGAATGACCACAACAGTTCTGTAACTCTGAGAGTTTTTCCATTTGTACAGTTTTAGGGGTCCTTGAAAAGAAAACATTTGAGAACCACTGGTGCTAGTGAACTCCTAATGTGCCATAAATCAATGCCATACATATTCTGAAGAAAACCTGGAGAATGACATTCAGTAATTGGGTTTTATGATCAAAATAAGAACATTTATATCAAAAGTTTGCCAGGGACAAGGCCAAGTCTTTGCCACGGACCCATTTGTCCGTGTACGGACATATTGATGACCCCTGCTCACAAAGCTGTGGAACTGTGCTCGCAAACAGGGATTCAAAGCTAATGTATAAGCAATCTATGGCGCATTGGTCTAAAGCTGCACCTTGAGGCATGTCTGACTCCAATAAAGCAGTTTTGCTCAACTGGGCATGCAGTCATTACTGGTTCCGTATTTATGTCCAAAACTAAAGACGGCTGTGATATCTTGACATATCAACCTAATAATAAAATGCTCATTCTAAGTTAGGCTTTCATTATCAAAACCAGTTATGAAAGACTAATGGACGTCTGCGTCCGAGAAAAGAACAGTTACTGCAGAGGCAAATAATGCCAGCTGAGCTAGCTATGGTCTGTCTATTGCAGTGGTTCCAAAAGTGGGGTCCGGGGACCCCCAGGGGTCCTTGAGGGAGTTCAAGGGGGTCCCCAGCTAAATGATAGTTAGGAACCAAATGGACCCTTATGGGTCTGTAACTCAGAGAGTGTACAAATGGAACCAAATGGACTCGGATATAATTTGGGGGTCCCAGATATAGAAATGCTGTTAAAATGGCCGTCCGTAGCTTAATGGATGTCCGACTGGGGGTCCTTAAATGAAAACGGTTGAAAGTGACTGCTAGAGCCATACAAATGGTGGTCCGCAGGCTAATAAATGTCAATTTGGGGGTCCTTTCCATGAAAACGTTTGGCATTGAATCATTGGGTACATTTCAGTGCTTGGCTGGAGCTCCACAGTCTGAACTGAGACACAACAGGCAGGCCGTCCACTGACCGGATCAGCTGACCATTGCTGCAGGAACGAGCCGAAGGCGAGTTCTGTAAGCAGCGCAGATGTAGCCACTACGACCACAAATGTCCCAAGAAACTAGCTAGCCTAGCAACCGAGTCTGCTGCGCTCTGGGAGAACAGCACAGCTGAATTATTTTGTTTTGATTAGGTGTTCCATAATGCTGTTTTAAGGAACGGCTAGAAGGCTGTTTCAACCAATCAGATTGCTTCCTCGACACGACCTGTTGTATAATCTGTAATTATACTGTACAACGTGGGCGCTGGTGGAAATGACAACTGTGTTAGTTGGAAACTGCCAATAACACAAACATCTTATATTACAAGACCCTGAGTCTATAAGCCGCCCAAACCCCTGCTGCATGCCTGCACCTCACACCCAATGGACCAAACCCCTGCTGCACGCCTGCACCTCACACCCAATGGACCAAACCCCTGCTGCACGCCTGCACCTCACACCCAATGGACCAAACCCCTGCTGCATGCCTGCACCTCACACCCAATGGACCAAAGTGGATTACACTGGGTGGGTTATATTTACTGAAGGATTAACACATGTTATGAAGAATAACAAAAGCTTTCAATGCAAAATTAAATACGCCCATAATTAAAAACGTACAAATACCGACATTGTTATGACGATCTCCTATCTGCAGGTGGGGCTAAAATAATGTAAAAGAAACCAAATGGGCCATGCAGGATGTGACAATAATGATCAGCATCAGCAGTTGACTGACCTTCGGGGTTTCCCCCAAGACAGGCTGGAGGGAGAATGAAGCTCCTCACCGTCCTCCGCCTTTATCTCCACCTCCACCCTTGGTATCTTCAGATCAGCTCCATTCTGCCCTCTCCTCATGCCATCCACTCTCTCTCCATCCTGCTCTGTTCCCAGATCAGCTCCATTCTGCCCTCTCCTCATGCCATCCACTCTCTCTCCATCCTGCTCTGTTCCCAGATCAGCTCCATTCTGCCCTCTCCTCATGCCATCCACTCTCTCTCCATCCTGCTCTGTTCCCAGATCAGCTCCATTCTGCCCTCTCCTCATGCCATCTACTCTCTCTCCATCCTGCTCTGTTCCCAGATCAGCTCCATTCTGCCCTCTCCTCATGCCATCTACTCTCTCTCCATCCTGCTCTGTTCCTCTCTTATCTTTTTCACATGGAGGCTTTGGGATCCGGCAACTGGTGGGAAGAAAAAGAAGAAATATTATATCGTCACTGTCGGACAGAGTCCTTGTTGTATCTACATATTTCATCTTTATATATTTTGGTCATAAATTAATGCCCTACTTTATACTTTGTCACATGACAGTGTCAAGCAAAAATAGTCAAAATATCTGATCTACGATATAATCTCACGTGTCGAGATGCGACATGTTGTGAGCTATACTCTCTCTTGGATTGATTTACATCGTCCTTTGTGGCCTGAACCTTTGGAGGTTAATTTAGCAGCAGTGGTGCCTACAGTGAATGCACAATATATGATATAGCGCGTGTGTGTGTGTGTGTGTGTGTGTGTGTGTGTGTGTGTGTGTGTGTGTGTGTGTGTGTGTGTGTGAGAGACAATATTTCAAAAGGTTCAAGCTGACATACAGTAATGAGTGCCTGTGTGACGGTGGTGGCTGTCAGGGTATTTTGTTATTTTCTCAAGGACTGACACTGCATGACACATGGACAATGGCGGCAGATAGGCTACTGGAAGGCCTTATGAAGATATGGAATTTTGAGAGCAAATAGCCCTGAAAATAAACATTTTCTGCTGGGGAGGTCGCAGCATGGAGGCCTATTTACTGCATGTGCTGGTGTGTCAGTGTGTAGTGCACACACACACACACACACACACAAATGTGTGCATGCGTTTGTGTGTGCTTGCGTGAGCCGAGGAAGAAGGCGAAGGAAAGAATTTTTCATGAATATGTTTAAGCAGAGGAGGACCGTAATAAGCGCATTGGGGTGAGTGATAGCAGTGCTATATTATCTACAAAGCAGGAGCCTATAGCCAGACAGGTTATAGAGAGAGAGCACGACTAATGGTTCCGCCGGGGTTGAATACCAGCAGAGGAAGAAGAAAGTGAAGAAGGAGAAGAAGAAGAAGTAGTAGAAGAAGACGAAAAAGAAAAAGAGGGGGTCAGATGTATGGGGACGTACAGGGACCAGAGAACTGTGGAAGATGATGAAGACACATGAGGAAGCATGTCTACACAAAGAGACATGAGCGGGCTCGAGACGAACGAGAGATGAGAGAGAAAGAGGTGAGGGGGGGTGGGGGGGGGGGGGGGAGGGGGGGGGGGGGTGAAAGATAATAGTCAAGGCTGTGGAGAGAATTAAGAGTGAAGAAGGGAGGAGAAAGGCACCGGCATGAAGATGGAGAGAGAGAGAGAGAGAGAGAGAGAGCGACAACAGACAGAAGCGAGACTATTCATTTTTTTGCTGACAGTCAGCAACAGAGATCCATAGGCGAGGGGCTAAATATAACCGAAGAGCTTCAACACCCACAGATGCCATTTTCATTCTTTATCACAGAAAATTACGGTGGCTGAGAGAATACCAGGCAGAAAGCACCCCATTTTGGCAATGGAACAACACATTTCGTTTATTGCTCCCTCTCCACAATGAATGAATGCAATCGGTAATCAGATGCAAGCCCTGCTTATTTACTCCAGTCGAGGATTGTGTGTGTGTGTGTGTGTGTGTGTGTGTGTGTGTGTGTGTGTGTGTGTGTGTGTGTGTGTGTGTGTGTGTGTGTGTGTGTGTGTGTGTGTGTGTGTGTGTGTGTGTGTGTGTGTGTGTTTGTGTGCGTGCGTGCGTGCGTGCGTGCGTGCGTGCGTGCGTGCGTGTGTGTGTGTGTGTGTGTGTGTGTGTGTGTGCGTGGACGAACACACCTGCCTGTGTGTTCTTACAATACCTTGTATCTGAGATGGCAGTTGTAGTAGTAGTAGTAGTAGAGACTGTTGGTTCTTTGCCTGGCGCTTGCAGCTGTGTCTTTGACTTGAATAAGTCAGGGGGCTTGACCGCCGCCGGACCTGTGACCAGGCCAGCTGACGTGGTCAGACGAGATGCAGCTGGAACCGTGACCGGAGCAGCGGACGCGGTCAGACGAGATGCAGCTGGAACCGTGACCGGAGCAGCTGACGCGGTCAGACGAGATGCAGCTGGAACCGCGACCGGGCCGGGTGACGTCGTGGTCAGACGCGACGCAGCTGGACTTCTGACCGGACCGGGCGACGTGGTGGTCAGAGGTTCCGGAGACGGGCTTGGGGGGATGGGCGACAGGGAAGCACTATCCGCTGCGACGGAGGCCAGGGGGGCGAGGCCCAAACGGGCCCTGTGTTCCTCCACCTGGTGGGCTGCCACGTAGGTGATGCTGGGGAGAGAGAGGCAGTGAAGGTGAACGGTGAAACTCCAGTGTGAGTTGAATGGGCTCTATGCACACATAACTCGTCCTACTTCCAGGCCGCTTCCCTGCTTCCTTCACAGGTGCTACTGATGATACTAATTAAGGCTCTGTTTAATTTAGGCCTGACTCACACCTTCGCAACAGATTGATGTATAGCTGATGCATGAGACTTATTGACTGATGCAAGCTCACAATGCATTTCCAATGGGAGTCACATGGTTTGACACAACATTTGTGTTGTATGAGGGGGTGGGGGGCAGTCAAAACACAGCCGAAAGCCGTACAACACAAATGTTGTGTCAAACCATGTGACTTCCATTGGAAATGCATTGCGAGCTTGCATCAGTAAACAAGTCTCATGCATCTAGCATCCAACAATGTTGTATGCTAGATGCGAAGGTGTGTCAGGCCTTAGTGTGAAGTGGTTCTCAAACTATTTAATTTCAAGGACCCCCATAACTCTGAGAGTGTACAAATGGGTCCATTTGGTAAGATTTGTACACCTGTACGGGGCCATTTGGAACCCACTCAAGGACACTTTGAGACCCACTAGTGTAGCAGAGTGTTTCCAGTGAGCCAACATGCACAATAGCAGCACCCTGACTCTGTTTGACCAGAATGGAACGGAGCCTTCATTAGTATCAGCGGTAACACCTGTGAAGGAAGTAGGGAAAGTTCTTTCCAAAATGGCGTTTGTGCATATAGCCCATTGAGCTTAACCCCTTAAACCCGGAGTACCTCAGGGCTCTACACTAGTGATTTTTCTGTTTGCACTCTCTAAAATGATATATCTTGGCTGAAAATAGCCGATCATCAAGCTGAGCTTGTTCATCTGCTATTTTCTGCTAAAGTCATCCCCACAATGATGATGTCGGGGTTTAAGTAGTCTCGCGTTGTCAGACTGTTGCCTCTCGCAATTTCCAAATGCTTCCATCATACAGTCTGGAGCAATGGAAGTTCTATCATGAGTCAAATATAAAGCGGAAGTAGAGCCTCCTCCCCACTTCCGTTTCGTCTTTACAGTCGTGCACCTTTATCCTAAAATAAATAGAAATCATCTAAGCATATATAGCTTGTGGCTTAGCAGAAAGGGAAATAAAAAAATAAGCTCTAAAGATATTTTAAAAATATGTTATCGTGAACGGAAATAGCAACTTCCTTACTCGGATTTCGGGAGGTGTAGTTCCAGACTCTATATAGCATTCGGAGATTGTAGAATAGTTTTAGGGTTACGTGGTTAAACAATGACTTCCATTCTGTGTGATAACGTATGATAAGCAAACACTGGACACGGTTACGATGATGATGATGATGAAGAAAATGTCATGACCATTATGGATTCTATATGCATGCACACAGAGTTCCCTATGGAATGAGATATAGATAAAATCTTCCCAGAGGAAGATTGATTGTTATGGATCAGCAAGGTTGCTTCTACAGCGACCAAAACAGGAATGAATGAGTCTACTGAAATGTCAGATGTAAGATAGAAAGCTGTGACATAATAGCAAAATGGGCGCGATGTGCATATGGGCAGGCCGTTATACAATCAACCAGAAATAGACAAATTTGCCTTTCTGGCACATTGCATATCGTGTACTTTTCATTGGTTCAATATTTATAAAACCCTGCAGACACTACTTTAACTTAGACTACAGTACTTTAAAACAAATTGCTGATCTACAAGCTTATCCCATTTTGGCGGGAACCCCTTTTGGTGTTTTAAACATTATGTTATAATTTAGCTATTGAAAAATAGCAGATCTACAAGCTCATAGCGCGCCACCGAGTGGCGCGCTATGAGCTTGTAGGTCTGCTATTTTTGAAAAAAGATTTAGAAGATTTTTTTTAAATGTTGAGGTCAGGCCTAAATGGGTTAAATTGGCTATTTGTGATGCTTTAGTGTGCCACTGTTGCACGAAAACGTAGGGTAATAATTCAGGGGGGGGATATCAAAGTATAAATATGGAGATAGGAGGTTTCTCCCCGACAGTGAGGATATGGAGCTGTTGTGTCTGAGCCATGTCGACAGGCTGTCTCGTCTCAACAGCATCCTCATGGAGATAAGCCCTCAACCTCCGAGATGTGTCTCATTCTGAGCATGCCAAAACAACTCATCTGCCCACTCGCTCTGTTAGTTTGTATGAAAAGCTGTCAAGTTAAGAATGAAGCAATGCTGCGAGTGTAGGTGTGTGTGCATGTGTGTGCGTGTGTGCATGTGTGCATGTGTGTGTGTGTGTGTGTGTGTGTGTGTGCGTGCGTGCGTGCGTGCGTGCGTGCGTGCGTGCGTGCGTGCGTGCGTGCGTGCGTGCGTGCGTGCGTGCGTGCGTGCGTGCGTGCGTGCGTGCGTGCGTGCGCGCGCTCGCTCGCTCGTGCGCCTTCACGGATGTGCAAGAGGCTTTTTAGAGCACTTTTAATTCAGGAGCACACACTGCTGAAGGTGAGATGAGGTATGAATTATTCAGGACATTTCTAGGGAAAGAAGTGTTTTTTCTTTCTTTTGGTAGTTGGACCCTACACTTGCATGAAATAGAGTGTGTGAGAGAGAACAAGGTGAGAGAGGGAGAAAACGAGAGAGAGAGAGAGAGAGAGAGAGAGAGAGAGAGAGAGAGAGAGAGAGAGAGAGAGAGAGAGAGAGAGAGAGAGAGAGAGAGAGAGAGAGAACAACACATTGTGGGTAATAGTGTGAAACCATACTGAAATTCTTCAATTATTGAAGAACTGTTAGATTCTAGGTTGTAACACTAGCAACCAATAATTTAACATCATTGCTAGAACATAGCACACTTGACAGAAGAGACATCATATACACAATGGCAGTGAGTAAGACAATGAATGGCAACGCATAATGAGATGATCAGCTAGTCACTGTCGCAGGGGAACAGTGACATGTCAAATATAGACTGATGGAAATGTACGGTACGCCTGTCACGACACAGAACACATACAGTAAGCACCCATACTCACTCATATGAGTTACGGCAGTGGGCACGGTTTGACTGAGCAGCTCTAGGAAAACATTCACAATACTGAGTTAGTTTTTCTATTGGCTTGATTGATCTCTTGTGTATCAAAAGTGAAAGCACCACCCACCATGCACTGAAAGCAGGCACTTGTTTGTTTGTACCACATGATCAAATGAAGGGTATTGTGATTACTATGCCAATAAAGTATCCACAAAATAAAATGTTTGTGATTCATCTTTTCCTTTGTGCTTATAGAGGTGATTTGTCAGCGATAGGCTACCCTTTCAAATTAATGCGAACATTCAACATTAACATCAAATGCAGGCTTTTTCGCTGACATTTCTCGTTTCTGAAAAAGCTAAGTACAAAGTGAAAAGGTTTCAATAAAAACATGGACTCTACTCCTAATTATGTATGATCGGCTGGGTATGTATGTATGTCGGTGTATGTATGTATTCTTGGTGACGTAACTAAGGTTACGTCAGACAGACAGCAGAGATCTCTAGGACTCAGAGCAGCAGTTGTTTCGAACCGCCGGGATTCGAACCGCTGACCCATGGATCATTGGACAACCTGCTCTACCTCCTGAGCCACACTCGTACCCAGACAGAGAGCTCTATAGGGACTCAGAGCAGCAGTCGTACCCAGACAGCAGCAGAGAGCTTTAGGACTCAGAGCAGCAGTCGTACCAGCATTGGACAGCGACTGGAGGTGTGGTCTTAGTTTTAGTGATTTTAGCTTAGTTTTCATTTAGTTTCCATTTCGTTTTCATCAGTGAAAAAAGTTAGTCAACAGTGCTGTCAACATGGTGCATCTGGCCTGCCAACTGCCACAAACACAAATTGGCCCCGCAACCTGTGTTCCTCCTACGGGGTGGAGCGGTTCATGCCAGCGGGGTGTGCTGAGCGAGAGGAGTAGGACGGAGGCGTTACAGTATGTCCGCTCAGCGGGGGCTCCTCAGCGGTGGCAGGTGAGCCAGTAGGGAATACAACATGTAATGGCAAAAACCACAGTCAGAAATGTGTGGGGAGGTTTAATTGGCACAACGAATTCAGGAAGGAAAAAAGGGGTGAAAAATAATTGGCTACTCTAAATTTAGAGAGAGAGAGAGAGAGAGAGCAAACATATCTGCAGATATAGTTGATCAAGAGTAGTGTGGTACAGTGGTCTAATTAACCAAGGACATCATTTTGACCTTTTCACATATTTTGGTATTAATTAGAGAAAGCGGATCAGGGAAGAGGAGTATTTTCTCATCGCTGGGGGAAGGGGAAATAGCTTTTACAGCTTCAGAGCTTTATGGCTCTGATGAGGGCACAGGGGTGAGCTGTTAGAGGTTATGTTTCTTACTCAGGGTCGAAGCGGTTACCTTCTGAGTCCCAGACTATAACCGCTCAGTGAAGGCCGCCACAATCGCTATCAGTCAAATTGGGAGAGCATATAGAAGGTCACTCATGGTGTTTGCATTGTGCTTTGGCTCCTCACCTGATTTCTGGTCCCATGACAGAGTGTCTGCGGAGCATGGCCCGGGCTCTGGTGTTGTTCAGGTTGTAGGTGGGCTCTGCGTTGATGGCCAGGATAGAGTCCCCGACCGCCAGCCTGCCGTCCTGGCTGACACTGCCACCTTGGACCACGCTGCGCACCAGCATGGCCGAGCCGTCCTTGATAGCACACACCGACATGCCTAACAACACGCACGCACGCAAGCGCACACACACACACACACACAGTCAAATCCTGAGTGTCACAGCGATTCAACTCTGACACTGTACATACTGTATGTAACTTTCAAGAGTTACAAATGGATATATTAACACTGAGGATTTTTCTGTGCACGGCCACACACACACACACACGCACGCACGCACGCACACACACACACACACACACACACACACACACACACACACACACACACACACACACACACACACACACACACACACACACACACAGTTCATGCATCATGCACACGGAGGAAGGTTTACTGGGGATATACTTTCAACTCATGCCAAATCAGTCTGACATGAGTCAAAGCCAGACTGATACATAACATAATCAGCGTAATCAAGACAGACGCTGGGTAGATTAGCACGCACGCACGCACGCACGCACGCACGCACGCACGCACGCACGCACGCACGCACGCACGCACGCGCACACACACACACACACACACACACAGCACGTTGACATTTACACACCACCACTGACAATCATCCACCCCCCCCACACACACACACACACACACAGGACATAGGGCACTGTTGACTGGAGGATAACACCACAGAATACCAGGCTTGCAAACACTTGACATTGACATAATCAAGGCAGGCTGTAGGCGGCATTTAACTTGGCGCACTTGGATAGAAGCAGGTGAATAGGGCCACAATCAGTCTTTAGTGCTCTCTCTCTCTCTCTCTCTCTCTCTCTCTCTCCCTCCCTCTCTCTCTCTCTCTCTCTCTCGGCTAGAATATTGCAACTTGCTGCCCTACAACAGCGGTCCCCAAACGCCGTGCACCCCCTATTACCTCCTGACCTACCTGACGTAGTCTCGTCGTATTTGGCCGAAAATGATATATTTTTTAATATGATTATGGCAAAATAATCACAGAATGTCACAGCACTGAGAGACATGTAGTTGCTGTATACTCCCGCAGCTGCTCTATACATCTCCTTACAACTGTGTTTTACCGGATTTTGCCGTTTGTGTTAAATAACACCATAAAACCACCATTACCCTTTTCATGTCATGCACCCCCTAGCGCACCACAAGGGGTGCAGAATAATAGTGCATGTTTAAGTGGGGGAAGTGTCTTCTCTTCTCTCAGTTGAAAATAATATGGTGGTTTTGTCGAGGAAAGGCATACATCGCAGAAACATAAATCGAGCATAAAGGCTGATCAATCTTACAGAATACTTTTCACTAAACAAAACAGTATCCATTTTCAATGAAAAAAGAAAAATACTTTCCTAATGTGTCATGCCAAAGTATAAATTAATTCAATTTGCTTTAATACACACACGTACTATGCACATCCACAACACTATGGTCGTACATAATTTGATCTTGGTCAAATAAATGGCTTTGTTCTTATTTTTGATCAAATAAATATTTTATTGTTAGTTGGTGTTACATTCAAATTACAATACAATCATAGTGCATGATGGGATACGATGGTCCCCAATCTAACTACTCGTACAAAGAACACAAACATAACATTACAATAAAGTATGTTATACTTAATTACTTATGCTACAGTGTATCTACAGTATAGACATACACACACGCACGCACGCACGCACGCACGCACGCACGCACGCACTTAATAACAAAAGTTTGAAGAAGAATTGTTATGACCAACCATAACAAGCAATTCTATAATGTCTAATAAGAATTACTGCAAGTCTGAAGGCAGCTACTGTATGTGTTTTAGTCAAGAAAAGAAAGAAACTAATTTCAGAATG
>NC_136809.1:44171581-44177772 GCF_951216825.1 Electrona antarctica
GGAAATAATAAAAAGTCCCCCCATTCTGTGTTTCCTAGAACTGGAGGTATGAAAAAAATCACACCCGTGTGAACTGAGTGGTGTAAGGTCTTATATAGACTGATCAACTGTGGTCTGACATAATGTCTGACGTAATGAAATCACACCCGTGTGAACTGGGTGACCATAGCAACCATGCTCATTTTTTGGTACGAACAGACACGTAAACTAACAAAGCCAGTTGTAGGAGTGGTTTACACCACTCAAAAATCATTAACATGGTGAAACACATCTTGATGATATCATCAAGATGTGATTCACAATGGTATATTAATGACATAGTAAAATGTTGAAAATGAGTGGCATTCCCCTTTAAGGAAGATTCATGTGGTTAACCCATGTAGACCTGAGGACGCATCTGTGTCACATTATAGCTTTTAACCACTTTAAAACTCCTTTGCTGCCCCTAGTGTTAGCATGCTGGTACTGCCCCAGGGGCTGCCCGTCCAGGCCCACTCAAAGGAGCTTGTTGTCCTTCCGGGTTAAACAGGAAGGTGGGGGCCTCCGGAGGTGGAACGACACCACAGCCTTTAGCTAGCAGTACAAGCAGCTACATTTTCTCAGCGATGCGATACAAAATCACAAATGATTTACGATTGCCGGGTGCGCGCCGGCTCACCATGGACAGCTCTCTAGCCTTTGGAGATACGGCGCTTTGAAAATCGGGTTATAATGGAGGGTTATACTAGCCGGAGCAATGCTAAAAGGTAAACAAACGGACGGCGCGTTCATATATGGATTAAACGGTTGTCTACGCTTATACGCGTAGCTGGCATAGATAGGTCCCAATAGCCTAGCTACGTTTATAAACGTATTTGGCAAGAAAAAAGTTAACCATTATTTTATACTTTATCTGTTGAAAAATAGCAGATCCACAAGCTTATAGCAGGGCACCGAGTGCCGCGCTACGAGCTTGTAGATCTGCTATTTCTTTTTAAATCATGAAAGCGTGTGCTAATCTTTGCATATAGTATATATGTTCTTTCACAGTGAACATTTTTAACTCATATTTTCTACTGGGGGGGTCCCTGGAACAACATATTTTCAGATGGGGGTCGGCGGCCAAATACATAATCATTCTGGTGGTCTGTGACATGAAATAGTTTGAGTACCACTGACTTAAAAACATAGGTCTTTCAGAAAACTGTCAGGATTTAGAAGACATTTTGTAGAATCTGTTCTCGGGTTTATAATGGGCTATCATGTTATGTAAATCATGACACATCCAGGGCCGGTCCTGAGCAATCTGGCGCCCTAAGCAGGATTCTTTTTTACTCTGTTCCAAAAATTGGGGAGGCACTGGGGGGACACTGAGCACTGGGGAGACACTGGGGAGGCACTGGGGAGGCACTGTGGAGGCACTGGGGGGACACTGGGGAGACACTGGGGAGACACTGGGGAGGCCCTGGGCAGACATTGGGGAGGTACTGGGGAGGCACTGGGGGGACACTGGGCACTGGGGAGACACTGGGGAGGCACTGGGGAGGCACTGTGGAGGCACTGTGGAGGCACTGGGGGGACACTGGGGAGACACTGGGGAGGCCCTGGGCAGACAATGGGGAGGTACTGAAGAGGCACTGGGGGGAAACTGGGGAGGCTCTAGGGAGGCCCTGGGCAGACATTGGGGAGGTACTGGGGAGGCACTGGGGGGACACTGGGGAGGCACTGCGGGAACACTGGGCAGACAGAGTTGGGACAGAGTAGCGCTCGAAGCGGCTGCTTCATCGGCCTGTAGGAAGAACTGGGCCTGGACACATCACACATGTCACATACCGGCAGAGGTTTGGCCACAGCGATGCGGACAGGGCCGTAGCAGGTGGACTTTAAGACGTGTACAGCGTAGTCCAAGCTGGAGCCCTCCAGGTGGGTGTCATTAACGGACACCAGCCGGTCACCAGGCAGCAGGCGGCCGTCCCGGGCCGCCACGCCCCCGGGAACTAACGACCGGATCACCAGGACCGTCTTACTGGCATCCTCCGGATCCTAAAGTTTGGTAAGATGAACACACATTGTGAACAATAGAGAAATCAAGAGAAAGACAAATATATACAGTACAGCATGTGTTGCGTATACCCGTATTGTGCCGAATATAAGACAACTCTGATTATAAGACGGCCCACATTTTTTAAGACTCATTTGTGGAAAAAGAACATTGAATGTCAAATAGTCTAGTCCATATTTCCATTGGATAAAAAACATAGTCTTATATTCAGAAGAATAGGGTAATTTACAATTATTAGACATTATAATTACATTGCTTACATTTTTTTATTTCTTAAAGAAGAAAAGAAAATTTAGATTATTTTGTTAATTCTCTATTTCAAAACATTTGGCTTATAACAACAGGCCCAAAACAAGGGCCAGCAGGTGGAAAGTGGTCAATCCCTTGGCATGGGTCCTACATGTGTAATAAAATACATCCTCTAGTCTGGGCTGTTACCTGAGAGAACAGTCCCAGAGTCTGGGCACACATATTTACATCATGCACACTCTAAAGCAGTGTTTCACAAACCTTTCAGGTTGTGACCCAAAGGAGACGCTAGACGTTTGCCCGGGACCCAAACTTATTAATACATTAATTAATTGATTTTTATTTGATTTTTTTAAGTCGCTAGCCCCTCCTATGCCCAGTTTTGTGTGTCTGTGTGTATCACATTTGTGATGATTTGATTGACTGAGCACGGAATGTGATGATTTATGATGATGAATAATGACAAGAGCGCCCCTTACTTCACATGAGTTTTTAAATTTCTAAGTTCTTTTAAATGTAGGGAAATGGTGAAAATGGTGAGAAAATGGTGATTTTTAACCGTTTGTGAACCAGTGCTCTAAAGTTAATGCTACCAGTGGATGTCCAATACAGACAAAATCAACACTGCTGACCTGGTAGTCTAGGATACTGAAGCCCAGTCCGGACTGGCCTTTCTCCAGCGCTACCTCCTGGGTCTCTCTCTCCCACATGGCCAGAGGGGGTGACATGGAGGCCAGCGCCACGCCGCGCTTGGTGATGTCCTCCGCCGTAGGGCAGGGAATAACACAGCCCCGGTCCAACTGGGACAAAGCAAGGCGGGGAGAGGAGGAGGACACAGGGAAGGATATTAGTTCACAATAGAAGAGCACTTGAATTGTTTGATATTGTAAACACGTATACCCCTCTAGAGCAGTGATTCTCAAACGTTTTTTCATTTCAAGGACCCCTAGTTTAATATGCATTAATAAGCCCACAGGCCCCCATAACTCTTACAAATGGGACCAAATGGACCTGTAAGGGCCCATTTGGTTCCATTTGTACACTCTCAGAGTTACAGACCTGTAAGGGTGCATTTAGGAAACTAACAAAGGTAATAGAGCATGCACATCCACTCTAGCCCAGGTGCTGGAGAAAGAAATAGAGACCGCAACACTGGTAAGGAATAACTTAGAAGATCCTGAAGAAGTCTCTTGCATTTAGAAAACTCTAATTTTAACCAACCATGAAGCCACCTGGAACCCCCTCAAGGAACAATTGGCGACCATTCTTGGCTCCCCCCAGAATATAAATGCTGGTGTAAAGGTTGTTAACTGTAATACACGGTAAGCAATGTTTAAATGATGCAGTCCATTATGTAATGACATTAAAGATGGAGTGCCGTGATTTTTTTCCACCCTAAAACATGATCATCAGGTCTTATTGTTATATAAGGAGGTCACATTTTTTCAAAAAAGTGTACAGTATTTGTTAAAATGTTGTTTTTATGTGGGCACGCCCACCAGTTCATTAAGTATGCCTGGTTTGCCTGGTGGGTGGTGATGGGTGGTGATCCACCTGAACTGAAGCCGCACCCACAGCTGTAGTTGTATGATAAAGGGGGAGGGGTTAGGGGAGGGGCTGATAGTGTGGTGTCACTATATTACTGTTTATTTCATTGGCCCGTTTGACTGTCAAGGGTTCAGCCTCCAGGACGAAACCCTAAATACAAAGTTAATACACCATTGCACATAAAAACGACTCCAACGACTGTCTAATGAAGTACTGTTACCTCATAGACGCATGAAAAACTGGAAAAATACAAAAATGGTGGCACTCCATCTTTAAGGTATTGTGTAACTGCTTAATTCAGTCTTTCTTCTCTTCCTTTCTTGCTTTTTCCCCCATCCATGCACTCACCTTCTCGTTGAATTCAGCCAGCAGCTGTTTCAGAGTGAGTGGGACGTCTTGGTGGGCGCTGTCAGGAGGTGCGGGCGGTATGATGCGTGAGCAAACCATGCACAAACACACTGGCAGCTCCTTCAGGATGTCCACCACCTCCTTGTGTGTCTCCCCAATGAGAGGGATCCCATTCACCTGGCAATGAAGAACGGGTACAATGAATGTTTAGAAAAGGCATGTTCATTGTTCGCATGTTAATACAAAATCACACTTGTGTGAAGCCTTTTATCATGATGTATGAAGTATGTATGAAGAATGAAGAATGATACCAGCTCAGTGGCCTTGTGGTTAGAGTGTCTGCCCTGAGACTGCGAGGTCGGCTGAAAGCCAGACGTTGGGCCGGCACCCCTCAAAAAATGACACCAACTTATTACATACATAGCACACTGACTGCATCCCAGCTCACACTAGGTGAGCTCAGTCGAGGGCAAAGTATGTCATTACGTGCGTGCGTGCGCGTGCGCGTGCGCGTGTGCGTGCGTGCGTGCGTGTTTGATGCATGTGAAGATGTTTTGGCATTGTGTGTTCTTATGAAAAGAAACTGACACAAGGCATTAACGATCAGCATCCTTTCTCATAGCCTTTCCGCCATTGGCCTGTTTCTTTTCATTATTATATTTTTACAGGGCCAGACTGGAAACACAAATCAGAGGGGGAATGTATTTCCAAATTGACATAAAAATAACAAAGTAGCTGCCAAAGCACGGCAACCAGCAAATGGAAGTAATACAAATGTCAATTTTGAGAAATTACAAAGTAAACCTGAGGCCATTTTTTAGCAGGAAACTGGTGGATTGCCCACCCCAGTAAGGTGTGAGCCCTTACCCCAGAGAGAAGGAGCTCGGGTATCCCGGGGTCTCGATTGAGAGAGGGAAGATGAAGCGTGAGATTAGCTGGAGAATCGGAGCAGCAGGCGCGGTATTGTACCATTGCAATGGTATTGCAGCAGACTGTGTACTGCTGCACCATCGTGATGAAAAGAGAGCTGAGCCAGAAGGCAAAGCTCTCGATCTACTGTTCCTACTCCCACCTACGGTCGTGAAATGTGGGTCACGAGCAAAAGAACAAGATTGGGGATACAAGTGGCTGAAACGAGTTTTCTCTGGAGGGTGGCTGGCATCTCCCTTAGGGATGAGGTGAGAAGCTCAGTCATCCGTGAGAGACTTGGAGCAGAGCCGCTGCTCCTTTACATAGAAAGGAGACAGCTGAGGTGGTTTGGGCATCTAGTAAGATAATGCCTCATGGGCACATGGGGCGGCTTGAATTATCCTCTTTCTATCTGCAACCACCAGAGACATGTCACGAGCTACTTTCTGTCAAGAAATTCCTTGCAGGTGATCATTTTTCTGTCAGTGTCAGAGTTTGGAAGCGCTCGTTTTCAATAACGCAACGTCCTGCGGCCTCCTGCATTATGTGCAATTTAGAAACGGGTGGTACACAGGACCGTTGAGTGATTGCTTCCAAACCCCAACACTCCATGCTGCTCAATGTTTTGCCACTCAGTCTAGATGAGAGGGGCGTGTCCCGGAGGGAAAGTGATGCACGTGCAACAGCAGAAGTGGAAGTTCTGTTGGAGATGCGTTCTATAGACACATTCGTACAAAATAGTCTCTAATTATTTTAGAAGTCAGATATAGTCAAATGTTAAGGAATATCAAACAGCTGGTTGACAGACAGACACACCAGTGTAAAATAAAACATGATTTCCAGCCTTTGGCCTGGCAGAGATAACAATGAAATATATTGAAATCAGTGGTTTTCAACCAGTGGTCTGGGGACCTTGAGGGTGGTTTCAGGTGGTCCCCAGCTAAATGATGGAGACTTGGTAACCAAATAGACCCTTATTGGATCTTTTAACTTTTGAGAGTGTAAAATGAAACCAGATGGATCCGTAAGGGTAACATTATTGTTAAACTGCATTACTAAATTTACAAGAAGCCTACACAATTAGAGAATGATTGGA
>NC_136809.1:44177972-44220472 GCF_951216825.1 Electrona antarctica
AGTCTGGAGATGCTGTGTATGGATCGTGTTTCCCGGGGGGGGCGGGTTCAAACATTTTCTCTTTGACGCAATTGGTCAGAGCTACTGTCAGTCAAAGGTTTCAAGCATTGAACGTCACTGTACCAAAGCCCGCCCATATTGCATACCGTGTCCAGATTGGCCACACCAGTTCTCTGGTGTAGGAAATGGGTGTACAATTGAGCCTCTCCAGACCGTACAGTATGTTGGACCTACTTTAGCTTTGTTCTTAATTGTTCAATTCTGGAGGAGAAAATTCCCATAAAGATCCTTTCAAACGGGCAGCGATTAACGCTCCTAGTAATTCATTTTCAATGAGACCTACGGTTTTTGTCTGTACGCGCAGAGAAGTCGAGGATCGACTCGTTTCATACACACCAGACCTGGATTCTGTTTAGATTTATTTTTTTACGCTTGCATTGTCGCGACCCTCATGAGCGGACCTGGAGCAGACCTGTCGTTGATCCAGACCCTCATGAGCAGACCTGGAGCAGACCTGTCGTTGATCCAGACCCTCATGAGCAGACCTGGAGCAGACCTGTCGTTGATCCAGACCCTCATGAGCAGACCTGGAGCAGACCTGTCGTTGATCCAGACCCTCATGAGCAGACCTGGAGCAGACCTGTCGTTGATCCAGACCCTCATGAGCAGACCTGGAGCAGACCTGTCGTTGATCCAGGCGACGTCAACATCTGCGTTAAATGATGCCCGTCTGAAAGTACCTTTAAACAGTTAGATAAGTTATATAACAATTACATAATTATCTGCTTGACCAACCAGCCGAAAAAACGCACCAGCGTGCAAACACCTTTACTTCTTTCCCCATAAGGCACATTTGTCTGGTATAATATCCTTGAGAGGATGTTTTATCTCCATGGGGATAGCAAAGTACGCACGCACGCACGCACGCACGCACGCACGCACGCACGCACGCACGCATGCACGCACGCACGCACGCACGCACACACACACGCCAATTCATAACAAATAACTCCCAAATGAAAATAAAGCCTCAGCTGGGAAGACACCACTATTATCTCCTCCTGGCAAAACCAGGGCCTGAATACACACAGACACAAAACATAAGAACTCATCTTAGAGTCTTGTGAGAACCCAGCTGCGATGCCTTTCTCACACATCTAAGATGTCTCGCTGCCTGCCATCGGGGCTCATTATGAAGTGCTCTCTAATCAGAGCCAAACATCCTTATCTAAATAAAGCCATGCATGCAGGCGTGGTGAGAGACCGATCATCTGCAATGAGCTGCATAAACACACCACTGTTCAGGGCTATAAATAGACTCCCCGTCAAGTAGCATGCTTGACTGCCACATTAAGGCTGATTGGCCGCGCGGCGGAAATGAGCCGATCTACAAGCTCACAGCGTCGACTTCCGACCCGCTGTTGAGCTTAGATGAGAGTAGATATATAGGGCTGTCACGATTAGAAATTGAAGATGCGATTAACTATTTTTTGTGTTTTTGGCATTGAACATGGGAACATATGAATAAACAATACATTTCTGTTTGCCTGGTAATCAAAAAATGCACAGGGCAGTTATGACAAATAACTGAAATATACAAAGAAATGACTGACATATTCATTATTTTAATACTTACAAAAAAGGGGAAATAATGCGGAAATAGCTGATCTACAAGCTGATCTACAAGCTTACAACGCGCCACAACGTGCCACGTTGTAAGCTTGTAGATCTGATATTTCAGATTTTTTTTTATGTATGAACATTTTTCAACATGGAAACGATTATGACGATTATGACAAAATAATTGCGATTATCTCAAATATACGATTACAGACGATGATCTAATAATTGTGACAGGCCTACTGTACTTGTAGATCAGCTTGCTTTCGGCGCGCAACCCGGTTAGAAATAAGGCATTACTGCACTCTGAGCCAAATGAGCCAATAAAAAGAGTCAGTCTCTAGAGATCTGGTCCCAGACTGCAGTGCAGTGAAAGTGCAAGAAGGGTTACCGTTGCTGGAGTGGTGCCACGGTCCTCTGCTGGCGTACGCTGCTCGTCGGGCGATTTCATGCAGAGAGCGGAGTCCCTGTCCTGGGTGATGGGAAAAGGCATGTTTTGACATGCACAAATGTACAGCACGTATGCTCGCACGCACACACATTTGATTTTGGTTGCAAAAAAAACAACTGTCCAACAACTGCCACACTCACACTCACACACTGCCACACCAGACGCATACATGTATGCCACAGGAAAATAAATCCCTGTGAAGATTGGCCTGACACTCAGTTTGAATTACATTCCGCTAACCCCAGAGTTGTGGGTGACCAATAAGAGCCCACTATTCAAAGTGATACTTTTTTGCTGTGATGTTAGAATCTCTTTGTAACCGCCCCCTGGAAATAAATCTTCCACCCAAGTTTCAGACTATTATCAGTATAGTCTGGCCATGCCAGGTTACCACACTCCCCTCCATACTTCTTTTGAAAACCACTGCCCCACACACACTGACAGTAATATATACCTGTCTCCTGGGTGTTGTTAAGGCCCGCCCTGTAGGGGGCGCCCTTGGGCAGGCTGTGCGAGTGTCTGAAGTGTTGCAGGGGCGGGGCCGGGGGCAGGACGTGCCTCAGATTGCAGGCCATCCGCAGCAGCCTCAGCCTCACTGAGGACTCAGTCCTGCTCAGCACCTCCATGGCCCGCTGCTCGCTGCAGCCCTGCAGGCTCACCCCGTCCACCTGCATGGATGAAGAGGAGTGGGGGCATGAGGGTTAAGCATGGGCGTCCCTATTTAGGCAAAACTTTTCAAAGAAATGTTGACAATTCTGAAAATAGCAGATCTACCTGCTCACAACACGTCGCGATGCAACATGTTGTGTTTGTGATTGATTGATTGATTGAAAATGTTATTAACAGTTTGGAGAATAAGCATATGAATGTACAGTTCAATACAAGGTCTGCTAAGAGGATTAAGAAACCCAAGAAAGCACTGAGGATCGTTTCCATTGGGGTCCTCCATTTTCAATTCATCAGATTCAATTAGTTTACAATGCATTGTGCCACAAAGTAACCAAGGGGCAGGTGGCTTCGTATAGCCTCAGAGCCACTGGGCAGTAGATTGCTAAACAGCTTATTTCCCCAGACCATCATCAGGCATAGAAATGAACAGGTCAGGGAAAAGAACAATAAGATGGTGAACTATTAATTATTTTAACCGTGAATTCTTCAACCTTGAACGGTATAGAGAGCTTAGCTTAGAGAGACATGTAGAGGGGATGAGGGGTTTCAAGCTTGAGGAGGCATGTCAGAGGAGGAGGAGGAGGAGGAGGAGGGGAGAGGAGACATGATGTGGAGAAGTTGAGGAGGCATGTCAGAGGAGGAGGAGGAGGACTGGAGGCATGATGTGGAGAGGTTGAGGAGGCATGTCAGAAGAGGAGGAGGAGGAGGAGGAGGGTGGGGAGGAGACATGATGTGGAGAGGTGGAGTGGGGAAGGAAGGGAAGGAAGGAAGGAAGGAAGGAAGGAAGGAAGGAAGGAAGGAAGGAAGGAAGGAAGGAAGGAGGGAAGCGAGGGAGGGATCAGTTGTAATGAAATAAAATATATTATTTCAAAGAATAAAGAAGGAACTAAGCAGCTGAACAAGGAGCCAGAAAGGAGGAGGAAGGAGAAAATAGCCACGGTATTTCTCCTTCATCAGCTAAAAAAAACTCTAATTGGTTTGGATGAAACTAGTAAAAGTTGCAACCTGTGCACATTTGTGGGATATTAAAATCGATTTAGCAGAGAGCACATTTCAAAGCCAAGTCAACTAACCAGGTACTTTCCTCCAGAGAGGAGATAACGTTTTTGTTAGAGCAGGGTTCTGTGTATGTTTGTACTCTGTATCTGTCCCCTCAAAAGTAGACGCCACATACAACGGTGCATAAAACGAACGCCGCATGAACAATCTGCATGAGCAGGAAATGCCATGGCCAAGGGAAAGTCACAGTGAAAGTCATGAAGCATGTGAAAGATGGATCACAGCCGATAATCTCTTTGTGTGAAAACGGCCTTGAAATCTATTGTGAACGTTGTTCTTGTGAACTACTTCTGTATAGTAGCATGGGAGGACCTCTGAGGTCACTCTGACTCAGACATAGCCATAAACAAACCCCATACAGTATATAGGCCTTAAACAAAGCCTGCTCAGAGACTCTCAGACTACAGATGGAAATTAACTTCTGGCTAACTCTGGTCCATTTACAAATTAGATGTGAAAACTGGCGTGTTGATTAATGACCATTGTCCCTGTCAAATCAAATAAATAGAACTCACCGCCAGTATGATGTCTCCGATATGGATGTGTCCGTCCTGATCGACAGCACTGCCTTTCACCATGCTCTTCACCATCACACCAGCACTATAGTCTGAGGAAGACAACATGCTCTGAGGAAGACAACATGCACGTAGGTTCAGCTTGCACAAAACCAACATATAAACCAAAATAAACACAACCTCCGGGCCCCCGCCTATAATGGAAGTTTTTGATGTTACTATAAGTAATTAAACAGATCAGGAAGAAGCAGGACTGCGATGCCAGGAATCAACTTCATTCTTTATTTATAGGTGCCATCACACCAGAGAGAGACTAGTGTCTCCCTGCAGAGTTTCCCCCCAGCAACCCCCAACACCAAGCCTTTTACTGTTGGAGGCTGGAGCCCAGGGGGGCCATTGTTCCTGAGATGAGATATACTTTATTAATCCCAGAGGGGAAATTGAGACGTTACAGCAGCATAATGTGACACACATAAATAAAACTAAAGCTACTGGACAAACAGAAAAACAACAGACTCAGGTGATCAAAACCACACACGACCAGGGCCATCATGGGACAATATGCATTGGAGGAGACAGCATCAGCATTGTACATGCATCATGTACATGCATTGTACATGCATCAGCATTGTACAGTCTGATGGCAGTTGGCATGAAAGTGAGTCTTGGCCAAAGCATTTCTGGGGGTCCCCAGCCAAAAACATTGAGAACCTCTGGACTCTAGCACACCAGTCTGTTCTGTTTTGATCACGATCTTTCAATAAAACTTTGTCAATCCTTCATATTTGGAAGATTCTTTTTTTGCCATTACACACATTATTACCTGAGTTCAGATCACCGATGTAGTTGGTGATGGTGAATCCAAGTCCCAGGAAGTTTTTAGTCAACTGCACACTGAACTCATAGTCGTCCTCTGATGATGAGTCACTGAGCTGAAAAACATGTATGTGTAGAATAATGTACATACATCATCCAGTATTACACATTAACATAGAGATCAACATGGTATCAATCTGCTGTTACGGTAGGGCTCTCTATCTCTCTCTCTCTCACATGCACGCACGCACGCACGCACGCACGCACGCACGCACGCACGCATGCACGCACGCACGCACGCACGCACGTGTTGATTTGTTGATTTGAGACCATGCACCTTGCTGTCCTGGCTCAGAATGGATGAAGAAAGATGGCCGTCCTTCACCACATCCCTGGCAATGAGCAGCTGTACGTTGCTGCCAGCGTTTCGCAGAACCTGGGACAGGTATTCACGTGTGGAAAGAAAGAAACGAGTGTGAATGGCAGTGGAACTGGAGCCCATTAGAGAGACAGACGGCTGCCTTGGAAACCCACAGCATAGGATGATATCGTTGCGGTCAGGCAGTTTTTGTTTTTTGTTTTTTTAAATGAATGCCCTACTTCTTCATCGGACAAAAGGGTGAAAACAGCAGATCTACAAGCTCACGATGCCACGTGAACTTGTAGATCGGCTGTTTTCACAATTTTAAAAATATAAAAAATAATAATAATAAAAAAGGAATGGTTTTTAATTTCAAAAGATATTTTTTTAAATTATTTTATTAATTTAAAAACAATCAAACAAATCTAAGAAACTCCAATAAAGACAATAAAAACAATTAAAAAGTAGTAGCGGCACGTTGTGAGCTTGTAGATCTGCTATTTTCACTAGTTTGGGTGCCGGGAAAACTACTTTCTCTTTTGGGTCTCGACCTGAAAGGTTTGGGAACCACTGCTATACAGTGACTATAGGAATGCTGCCTATACTCAGAAGAACTATTTGTATTTATTTATTTAACCTTTATTTAATCAGTAAAAAACACATTGAGACTAAAGTCTCTTTTACAAGTGTGAACTGGCCAAGAGGAGAGGCAAAATAAGTAACACAGCTCTGCCAGTGAACTATGTAGCATAGCGAGCGTACCCTGCCCCACCATAATTCTACACAGTACCTCTGTACATTAAATGGATCCTCCTTACCTGGGCCACCTGTTCGCTGTTCATGCCCTCGAGGTCAGTGTCTCCGATCTGCAGGATATGGTCTCCACTGCGAAGACGCTTGTCCTGTGGTGTCACAACACCACAGCATTATCCACACAACGTACATCTTAATGTTGCTCCTTTCATTTCAATGGCTTTAAGATCACCTTTACTGTACATTCTTTATGACAATTGAATAACTTAATACAGCCTAAAGGCCCTCACACAACCGGGGGCTGAATAAACAACGTGAAACTACTACTTTCTCCGCATAACACTATTCATATACAGTTGGGTGCCACCGATATTGTCCCTTATCATTTGACCCATTTAGGCCTGACCTCAAAATTTTACAAAATCCTCCAGTTTTCTGAAATAAATATTTTCACGATTTTTCAAAAATAGCAGACCTACAAGCTCATAGCGCGCCACTCGGTGGCGCGCTATGAGCTTGTAGATCTGCTATTTATCAATAGCTAAATTATAACATAATGTTTAAAACACCAAACTGTCCTTTTGCGCAGATCACGCAAACCTCAGCAAAAAGAAAAGGACAATATCGATGGCCTCCAACTGTAGTTGATGCCATGTAGAAGCTACAAACAAATCAACCGTGTTCCAATTATAAATGATGTTGCTTTGTCACCAAGAAACGTTTGCATTCTGTGTGAATGTACTCATGACATAAACAACAGTTCAAAGAAATATGTTTTCGGGCAAATTAATCTAAAGCCCAAACCACACCAGTAGGGCCTCCTCGTCCCGTCTCAACCTTTTGGTGTGGTTTGGGTTTAAGAGAAAGAAGGGACATTCATATGTTGCTCGTAATTCATTCATTCGTTGTCTTGCTCATTTATTATGGGTTGATTATGGTGAACGTACCCGCCCCGTCACTCCTCCTGGGACGATGGTCTTGACCATCACCCCTGTGCTCTTCCCCCCGATGATACCGAAACCAAGGCCCTCCCCTTCATTCAGCAAGTGGATCATCTCTATATGCCGCCTCTGAGACAACAGAGGACAGAGATGGAGGCGTGGGGGGGAGAGAGAGAGAGAGAGAGAGGTAGTGGAAAAAATAAAAGCCACAAATGATTAACTACTATATATAAACACATACAGACATAAATCCCACACTATCCTGTAAATCCCACATAATTCTATGATCAAAGACCTTACATGGAAACGAAGCTTACCTCGTGTGCAATAGCTGCGAGGTTTCTCCCCATCGACAGGGTTCGGGAGATTCGCGGTGGAGTGCAGTACTGATCGAAGAAAACAAAAAACAAATTGATGTTATCTAATCCTTGCAGCAATGTTAAGTGTATCATTACAGATCGTATGCTCCCAAGTTCAACCTAAAGATGGATTAGCATGTTTTTTTTATACATTTTTTATAACAATATTTTGGGGGCTTTTCTGCCTTTATTGATAGGACATAGTGGAGATAGACAGGAAACAGGGTAGAGAGAGAGAGAGACTGGGAATGACATGCAGCAAAGGTCGCCGGGATTGGGACTCGAACCCACAACATGCTGTCAAGCATGTGCCTATTATGTGCCTATTATGTGGTATGTACTTTGTTGGGCTCTACAGGGTGCGTTTTTGCCCTCTAAACCAAAACCAAATGTTTGCCCCAGAATATGATGAATTATTTCAGAGTAGGATATATTAATACACTAGAATCTAGTCTATTAATATACTCTGCCATAATGAATCATCTAGTGACTATAGATAGTGGGGACTGGGGACACAAGCAGGCCTGGAATTTCATCCTTTTAGGGGCAAGGCCACTTGGCCTTTAGTGTGGTCAACTTTTTGAGGGCACAAGGCCAAGTGCCAGGGCATGAAGGCCATCAATTAAAAAATGATTTTCCGATGAACATTGGTTCAGAACAGTGCTTCTTAAATAAATAATCACAGCTTTAAATAACAAAATATAAGTAGCTACTGTTGTAAAATATTGTAAACATGTTTTGGGGACCCAGTCCAGAGATGAAAATCATAATGAAATGGCCTAGGACCCTGTCAGGCTGTCACCCTAGGCTAATTAATATAAATTTAATTTGGGGGTCCTTGAAATTTAAATGGCTGAGGATCATTGGGTTAAACTGTGAGTTAATTCACATAAAATACAATGACAGCCTACATAACTTTTGAATAAGGGCTTGGTTTAGAAAAGCCTATATTTTGTGCTAAACTAATATATTGAATAACATGGCATTGTAGAGAGGTTAGTGACAGATAAGATAATTTCTCCATTGTGGGGCTGCACCGCTGCAGGACTGAGGACTCTGCAGTAAGTCAACACAAAGTGAAAGTGCAGCTTCAAATCAGTTTTTTGTTCTTACCTGGAGACAGTGTGTGCTGTGCACAGGGGAACAATTGTTTAATTATATCCATGGTGTCTTTCTGTCGCTATCCATAATGCGACGCAAAAGTACATTTATGTTTGTTTTGGTGGGCTAGATAGATTCGGTAGATCTCCTCCTTGTATGGAGGAGATCTTGAGCTTAGCCCAGATACCCTGGGTAAATATAGATTTCATTTCATTTCATTTCATGGACAGCCACGCTGTTTCGCATTAGACAAAAGGAAATCAGCTGGACCATGTCCGACCAGCGACCAACGTTAATACATGTGACGTAGGACCGCCACACTGTCGCAACTGTAGGAAACATTGTTTTGTTTTGAGTGATAGTTGCAGTTTGACCGGATAGCTAGATTAGCTACACTAGTAGGCAGCGTGTGGGCTAAATGCCCTCTGTTTACTCTGTCAGTGCGTGTATGTGTGGCGCGGAGGAGGAGGCGTGCGGGTGTGTGTGTGTGTGTGTGTGTGTGTGTGTGTGTGTGTGTATGCGCGCGTCATGACGACCAGCGGCAGCGGGGGTAGTTATTAAGGCAAAGTACCGCAAAATAATCAAACCACTTTGCAAATGGCAACACAACTACAACACAGATTTGTTCTGCGCGGGACGTGAGGGGAACATTGGTTACCGTAATGACTGGAAAATTGCGCAGAGGATAAACGGTAAAATGAACTTCTGTGGGCGCCGGTCGGGGCACCACGGCCACTGTGGCCGTATGGGCATATACTTTTTCGAGGGGCACACGGCCAAAGAGAGGGGCAACGACGGCCATGGCCGCCGTGGCCGCCGTGAAATTCCTGCCCTGGACACAAGTCAGAACCAATTCAGAAACCTTGCATGATCTATCTATTTTACAGCCACGTTTCAAAGGTACCATTGAGATGATATTTGCATCTGAACAATGTGGAAATTAGCCCTAAACATATGCACTACTGAACAACTAGTGAAGCAGTTTTGCATTATACTACCCCTGAACCCCTCTTCACTGTTGGGCAGTAACAGTTACTAGTAATATATTACTGTAATATTATTACTTTTCCCAGTAACGAGTAAGGTATTACTCTGCCAAAACAGTAATATTATACCTATTTACTTTGTAATAAATAGCACATATTACATATGACTTTTTTGTTTTTGTTTTGTTGGCTTGAAAACATTTCATTTAAAAGGTCTAGACTGAGAGATTGCTGCTTTATTTTATAACCTTTTTGGCTGATTGGTGACTCTTCTTCTAAATATTATATTATTCAAAACAATTGGATTCAGTTGTAAAAGAAGCTGACCAAACATAATGTGTTGTTGTACATCCCTTTTTTGCGCATGGGGGGGGTGCAAAAGTAATATGTAATATTATATAATATGTAATATATTAGTCTTGATTCCAAGTAATAAGTAATGTAATATTATTACTTTTTCTAAGGAGTAATAAGTAATACGTAACACTCTCCTAAGTAATATTGCCCAACACTGCCCCCCCTTGCCAAACAGGCAAACAGGTTTGGCTGTGAGGTGATCTTTTTATATATTAATAAAATAATTCACCGGTGTGAAGTGCTTATCATCATACATCATATACATCACATTCAGTGCTCAACTAATCAAATCATCACAAATGTCATTCCGGCCAATTACAATTTGCGTCTTCACTTTTCTGTACGAAAAGCTGGGCATAGGAGGGGCATAGGCCCCTCAAAAAAGTATACGGAGGTTTTTCTGTTTTTCTTTGGGTTTCTTTTGTTGTCTTTGTTTTTGTTATGTTTTTATTTATTTATATTTGATCTGATTTCTGTTCTTTCATTATTTGGTGGATACAAAATTTAAATAAAAACAAAGTTAAAAAAATGCATTAATGCATTAATGTGCAAATTGTTCCAAAGAAAGAAAGAAAGAAAGAAAGAAAGAAAGAAATAAAGAAAGAAAGAAAGAAAGTATTGAAACATTCCAAAAGAGGGCAGAATCAAGACCAGGGAAAGATCTGACCAAACTCAAGGGAGTGTGAAGTTCATCTGGATGTACCACAACTACCACATCTGCAGTGGTTGGAGGTGCGGTCGCCGGTCTCTCTGCTCTTCCATTGAGAAATGAGTTTGGCTAGGATTAGGAACATTACTGGTTGACAAGTGGTATTTCCTCACACTCAAAGAACAATTTACTGTACAATCTACATCCAAGCGGTCGTAACATCTTAGCTCACTGGTAGACATTTTGGCTCCTGCACATGGCAAGGGACCCTGGGTTCAAATCCCAGGGAGGACATAAATCCTATGGATTGCATCTTTAAAGTCTCATCTTCCATTTAACATCTTCAGTTTCCCTACAGCACACCCTTAGTTACTGTAACATCTTCAGGGCTATGAAGGTACTGTATAACTCTCATACCCAGAAAATTCAGATATTTTTCTCAGGTCTTCCCCAAGATGCATCTTGTCCTGCCTTAACTTGCTTGGCCTGTACTGTAGGGCATTAAGCAACTAGTCGACCTTGTTGGTACTAGTTGACTAGTTGATAAGAAAAATAATAATAATAATAATGTTTTTTTTCCCCCCGATTTTGTAGGCCTCAAGATCAGGTAGATTATAGTTATAGTCACCAATGTACACAGTTTATAAATTATAAATGTACAAATATTTATTTAAAAGAAAAGAATGTTTTTTTTTTTTTTTTTTTTTTTGTGCAACCACTCCAAGGAACAGCAATGTCCGTGACGTTCAACTATGTGTGTGACTATGTTTGTGTGTGTGTGACGTTAATGAGCATCAGTACCAATGAGTACCAAAGGTGGCGCTGTTGTGCCAGAAACAGAGAGAGAGAGATAGTGCTGCACTGTTGCCTGCTAATGAGAGAGAGAGAGGGGGGGGGGGGGGGGGGGGGGATTTTCACCACTCAGTTCACACGGGTGTGACTTTTTTACATAATAGGTAGTTAAACAACTAGTCAACTAGTCGACTAGTAAAAATGACTAGAAGTGAATGCCCTACTGCACTGTGATGAATGCCATCTTGGTACCTGAGACTCAACGTGAGCGCCATTGTCCGGGTAGAAGTCGGGGGAGGTCAGGTCCTGTGAGCTCAGTGAGGAGATGCTGCTGAATGTCCGGGCGGCGCTGGGCCTTCTGTTCTCCACAGCCGACGTGTAGGAGTCACTGTGGGTTAGAGCCTTCGGGCCCTTCGTCACGCCCTCGCATGCGCCACCATTCAAGGACACAGATCTGGTGATGATGCCCCTCAACTGGGAATTTGTAAGAAGAGGTGAGAAGGAGAGGTCGTAAGGATAGGATGAAATGAGCATGGAGGTGCTCAGGGGTATAGGAGAGAAAGAGTCTCAGTATAATGGAGAATATGAAAGACAGATTTTTTTTTGGTAATGTCTAAAGCAAACAGAGGATGGGAGAGGAGGGGATTGATTGATTGACATTGCTTGACATCTTTATCGGCAATATGCATATGAATAAACATATCTATACATATCGTACAAATAGGGCTGTCACGATTACACATTTTAAGTTGACGATTAATTGTTACCCAAATAATTGCGATTTAATTGTGTTTTTGTGCATTGGAAATCGGAACATTATGAATAGAAATTACATTTCCGTTTGCCTTTTAGGCTTTGTAATGAAAAAGTGCACATAGGGCAGATATGACAAATATCTGAAATATACTAAGAAATGTATGGCATTTCTATCTATTTTATACTTTACAAAAGGTAATAATTGCACAAATAGCTGATCTACAAAGTTTACAACACGTCATGTTTTGTGGTCCTTGTGGTCCACAGACAGAGGGACGTATGAGTTGTATCATATCATCAGATATAGAAGATGACATTGGTTGTGGAAAGGAAAAAAACACGGGAGTCAGAGAACTGGAGAAGCGGAGGTGGTTAAGGAGAGACGTTGGCGGTGGGAGGGATTGTGTGTGTACTGTGTATGCAGAGATGAAAACAAGATTTAGAATGGGCGAGAGGAGGGAAGTGAATGCGTTAGACGAGAACAGACAGATAAACGTAGAATGAGGCAGGGATGGAAAACGATAGGGAACACAGAACAAAAAGGTGAGTATCTGAGATAAAGCCCTCTATTCCATTGCACCGTATTGCTTCTGTTATATAAACACAAAGCCAGCCCTTGTCTTCTGTGTACTGCATTATGCTTAAAAGGAACGATGAGGATCTTTTAGAAGCCTATCTCTAATATGCATCATGCATGCAACCCCGGCCTTTTCAAGACATACTTTCATTTTACATGATCCAGTGCCAAGTTTCCTGGAATGCAACGCTGCAAGCGCTGTGGATTCTAGTCCACACGGTTAATGTGATATAGCGGTGCTGTGTAGAGCAGACTGTATATCTTAAGGTTAGCCTAACGTCGTGCTGTCATGTAAGTAAATTACATACAACAGCACATGCTAGCAGAAACAAACATCTGTCAGTGCTTATAGAGCAAAACCATGTCTGAGCGAAACAGCTGCACATTAAAGCCAACAATAAATACGAGCCAACAAGATGTCAGTCAGATGCAAATGCAAACAAACACACGCACAAACATAAACGTCAATTTGCATGTTATAGATTCTCTATTCCTTTCAATTTAAAGCTGCAATGAAGAAATTGTTTTAATGAATAAAATGTCCATTTTAACCAATCTGTCTGACTCTGCGTGCAGTGGCTGCCTGGAGCCGGTGTTGTCCCTACTCTTCCATTGAGAAATGTTGGCCCACCTACTGGTTGACAAGTGGTACTGCATGAAGCTCATAAGCACAATACATTCTGGCCACAGGAATGGGCTCTATGCACACAGAATAACTCTTCCTACTTCCGGGCTAGCTTCCGGGCTGCTTCCCTACTTCCTTCACAGGTGTTACTGATGATACTAATTAAGGCTCTGTGTGCAGTGGTTGCAGTTCTCAATCGTTTAAATTTCAAGGAACCCCCTAAACTCTGAGAGTGCACAAATGGAACCAAATGGACCCATACGGGCCCAAATTTGGAACCCACTCTATGGACACTTTGAGACACACTGGTGTAGCAGAGTGTTTCCAGCGAGCCAACATGCACAATAGCGGCACCCTGACTCTGTTTGACCAGAATGAAATAGCCTTCATTAGTATCATCTGTAACACCTGTGAATGAACCTGCATTCCCTCCAGTCCTAAGAGCGATAGATGTTTGGTGACTTTGGTCTCCCAGGTTCCTGTCCCAGGTTACAGATTTCAGTTTTAATCTATACTGCAATTTCCATCTTTCTCCCTCTCTCTCACCCTCTGTCTCTCACCCACTCTCTTCTTCTTCTTCCAGAGTGTTGGTGGTAACCAGTATGTAGTATGTACTGGTTGTAGTATGTAGTATGTAGTATGTACTGATTATTCATCTACTTTAGTTCACGTACCTCATTTAGTATTAGGAATCATTCACCACCAACACCCTGTGCTGTGTGCACATACTATATGACCACCCTCCCACCTCAAACGCACGCACGCACGTTCGTGCGCGCACACACACGCACACGCACGCACACTCATGCACACGCACACACACACGCACGCACACACACACACACACACACACACACACACACACACACACACACACACACACACACACACACACACACACACACACACACACACACACACACACACAGAAACACACACACAGAAACACAGAAACACATGCATATGTTATGCACACATACTAAACACTCATACTAGAGTGAGTCTAGTATGTGTCTATACTGTAGATAGACAAATCCATGGAGCACTGCCCTGTAGGCCAGGTGTAGCTAATCAATGGTGAGGTGTAAAGTTGTGCTATGGCCTTGCCCAGGGAACCGCTCGGATTTGTCGATAGTACAGTATAGAGTAGACCACTGGTTCTCAAACAGTGGGTCGGGACCCATTTGTGGGTCACAAATCAAATTTCTATGGGTCACGACTTAAAATCCTCATTTTCTTTTCCTAAATTAAAAAAAAATAATAATAATAATAATAATAATAATAATACAGAAGTAGATCTTCTATTTCCACTAGTTTCACGTCTAGTCTCGACCTGAAAGGTTTGGGAACCACTGGTATAGACACACACCTTGGGCGAGGGCTGGTGTTTCTCCTGCTGCATGGCGAGTATGTGATGGAAAAGGGGGCTCTGCAGAACACTCTTTAGCAGGGAGAGTTTCTCCTGTGCCGGGACCTCGCCTCTCTCCTTCAGTCTGGTCTGCAGTCTCTCCACAGCCTCCAGGGCACCTTGCATATCTGGAGTGAAGTGATATATTGTTGGCATTCACTGTCACATTTTCAACATTTTTTTTTACTTTAACTGAGACTGGCGTTGTCTTGAATTTGCATATTTATGGCCCAGGGACCAGCCAAACCCACCGATAATGGATGGATTACAAAATGTCAATGCAAGAATAGAATAGGGGAAATCAACTGGTGCTCTGGATTCCAGCAAAGTGGAGACTTAGTGGACATGGAATTTATTCGTAAAATGTTGGTAAGGGAAGCCTTAGCTGTATGAATGAATGAATGAATGAATGAATGAATGCATGGATGGATGAATGAATGAATGAATGAATGGATGGATGGATGAATGGATGGATGGATGGATGGATGGATGGATGAATGGATGGATGGATGGATGGATGAATGAATGAATGAATGAATGCATGCATGCATGCATGCATGAATGAATGAATGAATGAATGAATGAATGAATGAATGAATGAATGAATGAATGAATGGATGGATGGATGGATGGATGGATGAATGAATGAACCCAGCAAGCCAAATGACGTTATGATGACGTCCAGTGATCACAGCCCATATGGGGATGATCATTCCGTCATTTTCAGGACGCCTTCACCAGTTAAAATAATATAGCTTATTCTGGGCTAGATCTGACTAGTTCTCTATTGGACTCTCTCTGATTCATCCAGGGACATCTTTCTTAGTGGGCAGAATTTATGTTCGTTGAAATCAGGTGATATTCTGTGCCAGATCTGACTAGTCTTGGTTTGACTTGATTTGGCCCCAATAGAGACGTCACTAATTTGTCAAGGTCCTGACCGTGCTTGCTGGGAATTAATGAACGAATGAATGAATGAATGAATGAATGAATGAATGAATGCATTTTTATTTTCATGTCTTGTAAAGACCCAGATCACATTCACTTCCCACAGAAACTGCACAAAAAGAAAAGAAATTAAAACAAAACCTAAATAGAAATAAATACATCACATATATGTTTTCTTTGTCCGTTTGTCCCATGCTTTCTCTAAATATTCTGCAAGAGCGAATATCTGATCTTCAAAAGTCGCTCTGCGTCGCTTAACCACATCAGTTCTATGTTTTTACACTTAAATAACTTTTGATGTAGCTCATGGTACAGTGGTGGGCAATAGAAAACAAAATTAAACTCATTCTCAATATCGTTTATATCACAGTAAGTGAAAATCCATTCTTCTATTACTCCTCTATAGCTTAATACCTACCAGTCTAAAGGTGCAATGGCAAGATCCCAGAACAAAGTTGGGCACATTGAGATCTTTGTCTTTTGGATAATAGAGCACAAACATACTTTTCACTAGCATAACAGCTTTTTATCATAACAAATGTCCTCAGCTTTGGTTTGTACTGTATGACCCGTACCTGGGCTGTACAGGAAGAGAGTCAAGCTGGGAAACGGAATGTCCCAGCCAGGTTCGATAACCCCAAACTGCTCAATATAATAATCACCTGAGCAGCGATCAACTGGGTGAAGCTGAAACTGCATTTCACACGACGGTATTGCATTATTTTGATTAACTCTGAGAGTTAAACAAACACACAAACTTGTACTGTGTTCTTCTGTGTGTACGCTGTACGGTCACATATTCTAATTTCCTTTAGAAGAAACTGCCCTATAGCTATGAGCTGTGTAAAACAAAAACATGCTGGAAAAAACTATTCTGATACCATTAAAGGAGTGCTGCCCACTCTCCTTTAGTCAAAGTTCAACATGCTGCATTTTAAGTAGTAGTCTATGGACCCTGGGCCTTATTTATTTCCCTTATGCATTGTGGGCAGCAATAACTAATGAGTACAAGGCAGAGCTGTAGTAATGATATGTGACAGCAGAGCACTTAATGGCCTGCAACACTGTACTGTACTGTTATGTGCTACACACTTTGAACTCTAGACTAGAGAACAGCACTAGTGGGCCGTGAGGATATTACAAGTGGGCCCCCAAATATTTGGCTAAACACTATGATTTTAATGATAATATATCATTAATACCCGGTTTTCTGATTTGTTTTTTCTTACCTTGTAAAATGTGTGATACCAATAAATATGGGACATCCAAGTCGGGACACAAGTGATTGATTGGTTGCTTGCTTGATTGATCATTTAAATAAAGGTGCTCTGAAACTGCATCTGATTCTGAACACTTAGGGCTCCAATTTTGTCGCAGCCTTTACCCGCAGCGCGGCCCGCAATTCAGCCGCTGCCCGAAAATTACGAATATAGGAGCTTTCTCTGTCCCTTAATGGTATTTTCATCCAGCGTCACCCGCTATCCTTTTTGCCGACACCAGTATTTGCGCCTAGAGGTGTGGTCATGGGCGTGTTGGCACGCTTTCCCCTAAATTGCTATTTTGGTCACACACATGATGCAGAAAAGGTTGGGAACACTTTTGCTAGTAGAACAAACCATAACTTCAAAGCCATCTTCTTCACGCCTTGGCTATAGCAATAAGCAAACTATAAACCCTTGGAAATATAAAAGGTATTTGTGTCTTTTCTGGTTAAATGGAACATGTTTGGCCGTTGGTCTGTGTGTGTGTGTGTGTGTGTGTGTGTGTGTGTGTGTGTGTGTGTGTGTGTGTGTGTGTGTGTGTGTGTGTGTGTGTGTGTGTGTGTGTGTGGGGCCTATGAATCATTACATTTAACAAAATAATGTGTGTTGACACAAGAAACTAACTTACCCATGATTTCCATCTTGACCCTCAATCCTTCTTGTTCACCGTCTGTATTTGAGACCTATAGCATTAAAATGATTTAAACACATTCCATACATTAATTTGGACTTAAATTTGTAGTTTATTTTACTGACAACATAGAAAGCAATATAACACCAAGTCGAATTCCCCACCACAATCATCAATAATTGATGGCTAAATAGGAATCATCACAGAATAGATGGCAACCACATACAGTCTGTCTTTTGACAGCTATAGTGAAACTGTCTTTTCATCTTGTCATTGATTGATTGATTGATAATCATTGATTGATTGATTGATTGGCTGGCTGACTGATGTTTTTATTGACAAAAAGTGTGTGTGTGTGTGTGTGTGTGTGTGTGTGTGTGTGTGTGTGTGTGTGTGTGTGTGTGTGTGTGTGTGTGTGTGTGTGTGTGTGTGTGTGTGTGTGTGTGTGCTCTTACATATCTGTCAAAAGGTAATACAAGTAAGGTTATTTCCATAGGCCTATACACTGGATGCATCAGTGGTGCAAATGTGTAACTGACTGCCATCATGTCATGTGTTTTTGATTCACAAAACTGTTGGTAGGGCCCCTATTAGGCTAGGGCCCCGGCCCAGCAACAAAGTGAAACAACCATGTTTGTTTTCAAGCGCCTTGGTCTTTGTTGCTTGGATGACACAGCTAATGCTCTTAGTTTAATTCTCCTCCGAACGGATTTAAAGCAGTGACGTTAATTAGCGCCGACGCGACCATTTTGACTGGAGTGAGTCCCGAGTCAAATCATAGAGCAACGGACGGCTGATTTGATCTACAAAATGATTGGCTAAAATGAAAACGACCAATCGAAAAATGTAGGCTATTAAATTAGTGTGCCCATGCCCATTAATTAGAAAGAACTGGGGTAATTGAATAGCCAGTGTGTAGGCCTAAATATGCATGCAGAGTATAGCATAGTAAGTGTCTGCTGAAACTGCAACTTATTGCAGTTTAGTAATAAACTAAAAGTAGTAGGCTACCCGGTATAATCGACTGACTGCTGGCATTTAAATCGAGGGTATACAACTACTGGCGATGATTATTTATAAAACATGAAGCTGTCGACAGAAAAATACTAAATAGCCTGTTTACGTTGGACTATATATAGGCTAAAGGGTCTACTCCGACATGAAGTGTTTTGTTATTAAAGCCTCTGATATAGTGTTTAACCTCTATATCTCACCTTCCCTTCTGCACCGCTGAGCTATCATCAACAGGTCTCCTCTCCGCTCAACTCCAAGGAGGAGAATCTATCGCCCACATATATCAGGCAGCAAAGTGCCAGCAACAGTAGCCTAATTACAATACATTTACAAATGGAACATCAAGCCAGTTCCCCTGGGGTGTCTAATAAAAAGCTTTAGTTAAACATCTCGACAAGAAACAATGCTGAACGCTGATTTTACACTAGCCTATTCCAAATCCATCGCCAGCCTGAGTCGAGGCAATGCGCATGTCTCTCTCTCTCTCTCTCTCTCTCTCTCTCTCTCTCCATCTACCTCTCTCTCTCTCTCTCCATCTACCTCTCTAGCTCTCTCTCTCTCTCCATCTCCCCCTTTCACTCTCTCTCTCTCTCTCTCTCTCTATGGGTAAAAAAAAACAGGTTGTTTCAGCCAGGCTAATGATTCTTGAAGCACAATTAGGCTATATCACTCGCACCTGCTGCTCATATAATCACAATATCCCCGTTTTCAAAAGTCTGTCAAAAAGGCATGCTTTGTCTATTATTTATGTTAATATAGGCTCTGTTTTCCTATTTTATTGTATATATTTTTAATATAATATATCTCTTTATACCCTATAACTGTGTCCTGACATTTCTCTTCACACCTTTAATAACCCCCCATTTCGATCCATATACGGCAGATGGAGCCCTAGTCCACAGATTTAGGAAAAGATCCAGTTCCTTGTTTTCCACCGAATCCACTCTCTCTCTCTCTCTCTCTCGCTCTCGTTCCCTCTGCATCCTGAGGCAGGATCAGGAACCATCAGCCAGCCCGCATACATGCAACGATGCAGCCGAGCATCCACCACCACCACCTCTGAATTGCTTTCCCATCTCTGACCCGTCCGTCACTGTCCAGCGTGTCCTCTGCACTGTGTGCGTGGATTTTAGAAGTCACTGGGGACACTGACAGTAGAGAGAGAGAGAAAGAGAGAGAGAGAGAGAGAGAGAGAGAGAGACGCCTCTCTGTCCGCTACAGCTACTCTATTGGACTTGTATTCGGACGGACCTCTCTTCTTGCCACTGTGTGTGTGTGTGTGTGTGTGAGCAGTGATCAGGATACTAAGCACGCAGCGATTGGTTTACCATTAGCTTTATTCCGACGCGCGCGCGGCGGAGTCGTTCGGTGGCGGTTGGTTGGTTGGTTGGTGTTGGTTGTGCAGATTTCTTCACATGCAGCACGAAGATTAACGGTCCTAAAATATTAGCAACTTCGAGTCTTGGTTAATTGGAAAAAAGCAATTCGGTGCATTCATTTGATTGGGACATATCTTATATCGTGTACTGTGGACTGGACTGTATAAGACCAGACGAACGCTATCCACGAGCCACTGCACTGGATGTGTATATGCGACTGTTGCTGCTACCTGTGATTTGTGGTAAGAATCATTTTTCCCCCTTTCTTTTCCTATACACGGATCTATTAGCGTAATTTGTCAATTTCGGATTCCCTCCACAGACTTGCTGTGTGCGCGCGCGTGTGTGTGTGTGTGTGTGTGTGCGCGCGCGTGCGTGCATGTGCTGTGTTGGTATGGGGCAGCAGTAGTGCACTAGCGTTGGTTCCCACGGATGCCCATGAGAATTTGGTCTGAGATGATTATAATTTTAGGGGCGGAAATGTTGCCGTTTTAAATGAGATGGTTAAGAGAAGGCATGGTTCCAGTTCCAGGCTGCGTGCTGTTACTGTACGGAGGATGTTCCAGTGACTTAAAGGCGGACTGAATGGGCGTCGCTCGCTGTGAGGTGTCGGTTTAGGCAAAGTAGAGAATAAAACGCCTACTCCCTCCCTGGCTAACAGTCAGTGTGATGTGATGATGGCGTTAGGCTATTTTATCAATTATATCCCCAGGCAAGGTGAACTGCTGTTGTAGGGCTACTGTAAAATAGAATAGCCGCCCTTACACAACATTTATCAGCGTCACTGCGGGTATACGATCCCATCATTCCCATGGTCCATGATTTATATATATCATATCAAGTGTTTTCTATTTTTAAGAGCCTGTCATTGGTCGGACTATACGTTTTTTAGGCGAATGATGGAATGCGGTTATTAGGCTATAACATGTCGGTTTGTCAACCGAACCGCAGCCTATAGCTGCTCTCATCAATGATCAACGTGTTGTCGAACCGACCCCCCCCCCCCCCCCCACCACCTCCCCCTGTCTGTCCAAATAGCTACAGCCACTCTGCGTGCGCCGTACGTGCACGTCTATAGCCAGTTGCGTTCCAGGATACGTCAATCATGCGGACGAGTAAAATCTATCTGCTTTTTATTTACAGTCAGCAGGAGGACAGCCATCCTGGATTATTTACAAATGACCTTGAATGAATGGAAGAGGCTAGAGTGTGAGATACAACAACTACCAGGGAACACAAGCTCTTCATATTGACCCGAAATGAAAATAAACCCCAATACAATGAAGCTATAACACAGCTGGGTTATAGAGGTGAACCCTCTTTCAACAGGCCTTTGTTTAGGAGGTGGGGGTGCAGTGACATAATTAAGATTTGGTTCCTCCATATAGCCTACTGCTGGTGAGCAAGTTGTGTCTGTCTCATAGATTGTGGAGCTGTTGTTGTTGTTGTTGCTGCTGCCATAATGGTCACTCAATGCTATATGGCAGTGGTTCCAAAAGTGGGGTCCGGGGACCCCCAGGGGTCCTTGAGGGAGTTCCAGGGGGTCCCCATGCAGCTAAATGATAGTTTGGAACCAAATTGACCCTTATGGGTCTGTAACTCAGAGCGTGTACAAATGGAACCAAATGGACCCGTTTCAGAGTTAAATTAACATTAACATTTTACAATATAAATGGGGGTCCCAGAGATAGAAATGCCATTAAATGGCGGTCTGTAGACTAATATGCATGTCAAACTGGGGGTCCTTGAAATTAAACGGGTTGAGAATCACTGGCCCATGGCATAATGGGGGTCCGTGGGCTAATTAGTGTCAATTCTGGGGTCCTTCTTGACATGAAAAAGTGTGGGAACCACTGCTACGTATATGGACTATGCTGTTTGGACCACTGACAATTTTCTCTGCACAATATATTGCCTATAAGGCTATTTGTGCTGAATTATATGATTGCTATATTGTTATAGGCCTATGGTTGAGATACGAAAGGTATCTAGCTTGAGACCAGGTGAGGTTGACAATACGTTTGACTCATCTGCCGGTGCGGCGGTGCCGTATAGCTATAAAAGTGTAAGGAACTCACATCATGTGGGAGGATGTTAAATATGGCCAGTTTCCCATATGCCTACCCTTGACAGTCTGCCAAAGATTTTCACTTAGAAATTGTACTAGACTGCCATTTGGCAGCATCTGTTAAAGTATCAGTCCCCCCCGGAGATGTAGATCAGACAAATGTCATTTATAGTACATGCTGATGATAAAAACCCTTTCTTTGGCTGTATTATGTTTGTATTTCAATTAGCCTACCATTTCCATTTTTGCCAAGATTTCTTTTTTTTATCCAAGCTCTGCACTTATTCGGTTTTGCTTTGGATGTATACAGTTCTTCTTGATTTGGCAATCTTCCCCCATGGAAAGAGACAGGACCTATTCTCAAATATTGAGTCTTAGGTGTATGAAAGATCATCCAGGGTCACATTCAATAACAACACCCATGCAGTCCCAGCTGACCTGAGGCCATAAAGATGCGACAGCAGCAAGCAAGCAATCTGCTGACTGTAGGTCTATCTCTCTTCCTTGAATAAGGCCACCAAATCATCTCACTTGTTGTGCTGTCATCATGAAACATAATAGAGAGACCAGACTGTTATATGAATCAGACTGTTAAGGCTAATTTGGATTGGCCTGTCTTACCTAATACCAATAGAGGCAAGCGCTCATAGTAGGCTAACTGAATTTATACAATGATGTGTTTATAGCCGCAACAACACTATAACCCGGTGATCAAAGCTACCCTGCTTTGTGAGCTGACAGTCTCAGCAAATGGAACTAAACGAATAATGCCATTCAGTTGAGCTGTCTCAATAACAGATAATGAATGCATGAGAATGAATATGGCCTTATTGAGAAGCACTTAAAAGTGACAGAAACCCCTAAAGATGACACACAGGCACCCAACACTTTATAATTGTACACACACACACACACACACACACACACACACACACACACACACACACACACACACACACACACACACACACACACACACACACACACACACAAAATAATATTCCAAACAAGCCTATAGTCGTTTTTTGTTTTTTTTAATGCAAAAGGTTTGTTTTGAACATAGATTTATATTCACAGGCTTTATTACAGAGTTCATAGATGACTGAGAGAATAGACTGGCCACATGAAGACATGAAGTCCAAGATCCACATGGCAACCACATCATTTATTAGACCCCTGTCTGCTTTAATTATAATAGCGGCGCTGCTTATTTGTTTACATTTGTATCATTGATTGGAGTTGGCTTTTAATACAGACATGTAAAAATCACTGCTGACTCCAGTGAACCGGGCAAGAGTGATTAGTCTAAAAAAAGAATACAAAAAAATCTTGTACAGTTCATTCCATCAGCACGGAACCTTTAAGAGCTGATTTCCCCAGTTTAATCTTAACAAGAGGTGAATAGCCTCGGTTCCAGTATGGTGATTAATTAATTTGTAGTGAAATAGCAAGGCACGCTAATATGAAAAGCCTTTAGCCATGCAAAATGAACAGAAATGAATGTTGATGGCCCATTGACAGTGAAAATATAAATCAGTGTTGTCACACAGCTTAATGCTTAAAGCGATGTTAAACTTTGGTAGAACCATGGGTTGTATGCAGTAGCTCCCTGGCCATGATGTACTACTCTAAGTTCAATTATTGTTGATCATCCATCTTTTGCTTCTGCTCTGTGAGCGGAAGTTGGAATTCCAGTCATTCTAATGGATGGCAAAAACTATCTTTAGCACTATAAACATACACGAACAAAGCAGATTCTGCCAAAATATAAATAAAACGAGGCCTGGTATATAATTCTTAAAGCATATTTCACCTTAGACAATGGTGGCACAGCTCTGCTAAATTGCATTATTCCGATATTGGTGAACTATTGATTGTTATTGTACTGATCAGTATGAATACATGAATATGTGAACATATGAACATGTATAATAACATGAATACAGCATAGAGCGTAGGCCTATTGTCACTGTCACAAATTATGTCTCATGTTTGCTTTTGTTTTGCTTTGTAAAATATACTGTGATATTGAGACCCATTTTGCCATGCAGTGAACAGAATAAACCAGTTGGTTATGAAGACAAGAACAATGTCCTACCATCGACTTAAAATATAGCAATTCCCTTTCAGTGAACTCTATCTTCTAATGCACTGGCTGGTCACATTCATAGCCTCCGTCTAGGCGGGCTACAGGCCTAGGGGAGCATTATATGGTAAAGAAAATGATTCTGTGATTACTTTGTAAGTGGTGCAACCACTTCCTTAAGTGACTATGTGTGTGGCTGGCTGGGTGGGTGGGTGGCTGGGTGCGTCTGAGCACGAAAACAGCATGGTTGTTTTTCACCACCTGTGCGCAACCTAACACACACACAAACACACACTCATATATTAACTGTATATATGGTGATTTTGGGTGTGCCAGTATAGTACAGTGACAGTACAGTACAGTACCCCCTGTACTGTACTGTACTGTACTGTACCGTGTGGACCCCCACACGGTAACTCTGTCTGTTTTGTCACCTTTAGCAAAAATTGCATCTTCTACTATTTGGATTTTGCAGTTGACCAGATCATATTTCAATTAATTGTTCAGCCCTAACTCACACATTGTCCCACAATGAGTTCAAATTTCTGCTTAATTCAATCAAAAGCCATCCCCGCCTCTTTCCCTGGAACTGAAATAATGAGGCCAGAGTCCTTGGCTAGCATCTTCATCTACCTAAAGCGCCCGGTCATGTGTTAAGACATCTATCTTCCTCCCTCCCCACCCTTTCCTTCCCTCAAAAAGAGTAACAGTGGCTCTTCACATTTTCTGCTGTCGTCTGGAGCTATCGGCTCTATTCACCTCTGCCTTAACGTGTGAAAATCGCTCCTGAAACCATTCAGCACTATTACAGGGGCTGTCCATGTGATGGGCCTTTGGAGTTACTTTGCTACCTGATTAGAAATGTGCTTGGACAAGGGGCCTGCACTAGACTAGATGACAGGCTGTCAGATCTCTGACATCAGCAGTACTCCTGTGTGGCCATGCCGAGAACAGATCTCCAAAGTAAGATGTCTTATTTCACTGTTTCCCAAACAGTGAGTCGGGGGACCCATTTGTGGGTCACTGACGCAAGAAAAAAAAATCCCATTTTCTTTTACCTGCAGTTGAAAAAAATGTTTATATGTTTATACAAATGTATTTTTAGTATTTTAAATATATTATTTTTAAAGACTTTTATACATTTTAAAACAACCGAACAAGCAAATCTAAGAAATTCCATGAATACAAATTATAATAATAATGAAGTAGTGAAAATAGCTGATCTACAACTTCACAACGTGGCGTGAAGTGACTTGTTGTTTTTACTAGTTTGGGTCCCGGGCAAACGTCTAATCTCTCTTTTGGCTCACAGGCTACAAGGTTTGGGAACCACTGTCTTATTCGGTCTAGAATCGTTAGAAGGGATTCTGTGTTCTTCTAATTAACAATTATTTGTCTGTATTTTTGTGCTGGATGGACATTGGACAACTGTTGATCATGACATTACTGTATGTGTCCATTTGGTCCATTTTCACCACTCGACACCCAAGTGTATGGATTTTGACTGTGTGTTGTTAATTAGGCTAAGGATGTTCAGCATTGCAAGCGATACCCGTTTTCATCATGTGTGAATATTGTTGCATAATTTCTCTGCTTTGTTACACAATGGTCCATGTTCATGGCCGAAGCTGTGTGTTTAGAGACTGGTAAGGTTGTTTGACAAGGATATCAGCCTGCTGGTGCTGGACCTCGTTTTCCAGAATGCCTGGCTTCCTTTGTTTCAAAAAATCATGGAGATTTGTTAACTAGGTAACATTAGTTCTGCTTTGTCTTAAGCACCCGTTCCACCTCATTAGTGAGCCTCCTTTCAAAACAATTAAGTTCCTTGATCGAAACTACACCAAGTAACCCGTGTCGAGTCTTGACCTGTCCGCCAAGCCATAGCAGACCTACGTTGTTCCTTCAAAGTAAAGGCGTATATAGTAAGGTTTTAGTTTTAGTAAGGATAGAAATATATTCTTCTGCATTTTCACTTAATGTTTTAAGTTTTTTAACCTAAAGAGTGAACTATGGCAGGGCTTCTCAACGTTTTTGGCTGGGGACCCCAGGAAATGCTTTGGCCATGTCTCGCGACCCCTGTCCCGCCCGCCCTCCCCACCCCCAATACAAAATGACTGCAAAATAACCTTAATAATAGAGAAAATACATCATAAATTAATACTGAAACCAGATATAATCATTAAGGAACGTGTATGCATGTACTATGTGTTCTCGACCCACGGGTTGAGAACCCCTGAACTATGGAATAGGAAAGAAGAAAAATAAATCCTTAATTTTGAATGTTTTTTAACTACTATAGACGAATAACAGTCTAGTCCACACTAATTATCCATAATGTTTAAATGATGGATAAGGGGTCAGGACAGTTCTAGGCCTTTTCGTGGAGGGGTCAGAATACATTTTGGACTTAGACTGTTATTCGTCTATAGTACTCTATATTCCACACAAACAGAAGCACTCTATGTTCTAAGTTCTAATATATCCAATTTAGGCCTGAGACCGATTCTCAAAAGGCCTTCTAATTCTTGATCTAAGTTATCTGAAAAACTTCAAATATTTATATAGCACAGCAGCATCAAATGTTTTACATTTTTGAGTACTATACTGTACAGAACCCCAAAATGGGTTCCCGGCCTGAAGCGGTAAAACACTAAAAGGGGTTCCCGTCCAGAATGGGATATATATACACGAGTAAGACGCCCTGATGGCGCAGACTGCTGGGCGAGCGCTGGCGCTTTGGCATGGGGGGGGGTCAGATCAGCATATGGAATGAATTCTGTACTGGCCATATATGGAGCATGTCTTGAGTGTACAGGGTTTGGTGAGGTCAGATGAGGTCTGGCCATATATGGAGCGTGGCTTGAGTGTACAGTGTTTGATGAGGTCAGATCAACATATGTAATGTGAGAGTAGGTCAGCGCCATATATGGAGATCTAAGGGTGGCAACGGGGGCAGTGTCTTGAGTGTACAGGGTTTGATGAGGACCCAGGTAGGGCCGGGCCTTAATTTTTGGGCCTGCCGGGCATGGCTGCACTACTAACTTTGGGGTGGGCCCGTCTAGAGTTTGAATGGACAGGTATCAGTCAAAAGGTCTCCCTTCTGTGCTCATGGAATGTCAGAACAGGTCAGCTCCATATATGTAGATCTAAGGGTTTGAGGTGAGGAGAGTTGGTGGCCGGCACCATATACAGTATGCATATCTAGGACGGTGATGATCCAGTCTTCTCCATGTATGGCTATCCAAGAGTTGATGGCAGTTTTCTTCTTTGAAAAATCATCGTGATTCATGATCACAAGTTGTTATCCAGACAGAGCCAGAGTAGAAGAGGAGCAACTCCTTCTAATCAACAAAGCCCTTCTCTCCCTACTTCTCCTCAGCGCCCTTCACCTTCCTATGCACCACTCAGAGCTATAACCACTCAGTATGCACGCACGCACGCACGCACGCACGCACGCACGCACGCACGCACGCACGCACGCACGCACGCACGCACACACGCACGCACGCACACACACACACGTGCGCACACACGCTCAGACACTGAGTGGACAGCTATATACTCCACATAATTTACCATCTCGCACATAAACACATGGATACATGCTATATGCACATGCACACACAACAGGGTCACATGGAGATATAATTCACATGCACACACACACACACACGCACGCACGCACACACACACGCACGCACGCACGCACGCACGCACGCACGCACGCACTTGCACGCACGCACGCACACACACACACACACACACACACAGTCACACACACTCACACTCAGAAGCCTGCAGCTGCACTTTCAGTGACACACAGACACAGTCTCATTAGGGAAGTGAATAGAGAATCAGTGTACAAGGCCAGGGTGATTGTGAAGAGCTCACTCAAAGGTCTGCCGATTATTTTGGTCTTTGCAGGAAATCATTTACAATAGCACCCCCCCCCCCCCTCCTCCTCCCGTCTGTCACTCGCCACTGCACTCAGTTTAAACATTGTGTTAGTGTGTGTTGTGTATGTGTGGCGCGGGAGTGAGTGTGGGCACACATGCATGTTGACGCAGAAACCTTGTATCTCCATCCATTTCATATTTAAGCATTACCGGGGCGGCGGTGGCTCAGGGGTAGAGTGGCCGGATGGTAACCGCAAGATCGCAAGTTCAAACCCGGGCTCCCCCAGAGTTAGTGTCAAAGTGTCCTTGAGCAAGACACTGACTGAACCCCTAATTGCTCCTCATGTGCAGGTTGGTGCCTTGCATGGTTTCCACCGCCATCGGTGTATGAATGTGTGTGAATGGGTGAATGTAATGCACAATCTATGTAAAGCGCCTTGGATAAAGGCGCTATATAAATGCACCATTTACCATTATGTTATACTTTAGCTATTGAAAAATAGCAGATCTACAAGCTCATTGCACGGCACCGAGTGCAGTGCTACGAGCTTGTAGATCTGCTGTTTTTTAAAAATTGTGAAAATATTTTAGAAAAAAATCCTAATCCTAATATTTTCTTTCAGAGTGAACGTTTTTAACTCAAATCTTTGCTTCTGGGGGGTCCCTGGAACACCATATTTTGAGATCGGGGTCCGTGGCCAATTACATATAATACTGGGGGTCCTTGATATGAAATAGTTTGAGAACCACTGACATAGAAACATGAGGTTCTTCAGAAAACTGTCATGATTTAGAAGAAATTTTGTAAAATCTGGTCTCAGTCCTAAATGGGTTAAAAACATTATTCTCCATCAAGTGATGCTCTTTTATACTTTGACGTATGAAAGGATCATGCAAAAGTAGTGAAAATTAAAGGTCTACAAGGTCTCTTCAACGTGTGACAGTTCGTAAATAGTTTACAGATGAAAATAATTAATTAATTGATTAATTATTACTATTGGATCCATTGGAACACATGACATTCTTTCCATGTCCTCTGAAAAGTAACTGTTTTGGACATACAAGGTTTCCCGACAGCGACGATAAGGGACTCTCCAGCCTGAGACCACAGTATTGAGGGGATAATTTTTAATGTTTGGTTTTGTTTGTGCGTGGTTGACTCTATAGCTCTCTCTCTCACTTGTTTAGAGAACACGGCGCTGGGAAATGAGTCATACACAATGTGATGCAACACAGTGGAGCAGATTTGAATTATGGCACGATGAACAATGAGGTCATTGCAGGGCTCGAGGCGTAAATCTCTCAGTGCCACAACACAGCGTTTCTTATCAATGGAGAAAACCATGCAGTGCAGGTCCCAAAGATGCAATATTGTTTATGGGATTGATTCAATGTCGTAAATATAGAGCTACGCCGCTTGACCTCAATAACAAGGGGAGTAACACAATGGAAAAGGCCAAGGGGAATTCTTGTTTAATTCTAACAGTATTATTTATCACATTGTGCTGCACAATTAATCGAATAACGATTGCGATCTAGATTCAGACACCTATGCGATCTCATTTCTAAATTTGAGCAAGAATTATCTAGCACTAGTAGGAGGTCCAATTAATTTTAGTTACTCTTATGTTTTTGCCACAAGAGAGAGACGTTAAGACTCTAAAGATAAAGACAATAAATATTTTCACAGAAAATAAATGTAATCGTGATCTCAATTCTTGTGGAGGAAAATCGAGATTCACATCTGAGCAAGAATCATGCAGTACTATTATCACACTTAGTTTACATTTCAATTGGAATAGCACAAACTTGGAATAACACAAACACAAACAGAAATATCTTTTTTGTTAACTTTTATGAATGAATGGCACGGTAAAGGTGGTTGCACGCTGGACACGTTCTTTTCGGAAAAACCGATGGAAAAATGCCGCTAAAAATCCGAAAACGCGTGCAGGGACCTTAAAAGTACGACAGATTGCAAATAGTTTTTTGCGCTCCATGCTCCATCAGAATGTTTACATGCATGCCTTTAATGTCAAGCACTGCATCTGTTGAGACTTTCCATATCTTTCCCTTCTTCAGCACATTGTCCACAATCAGCGTCTGGTGTAATAGTATCATCCCAGGCCTCCTCTTAAATTTCCTGCTTACTGGGCTTTTACTTTAACTGCATTACATACATCTTCCACTATCTGTCCATCTGGCTTCTTTCAGCATAAACCAAGCTGAAAGATCCTGTACTAAATGCTTTGATATGGCCAGTCATTTGATCGCAAATGAGGAAAAAAAAACAACTCTGATATAATCTAATTTATCTTGCCTGTTCAATTGCACAGCTGTGATCTTGATTGATCTCGAATGGTGTTTTCATTTCAGGCCTCTTGGAGTGATACATGCGCCAGGGAGTATTGATTCAAAAGCACATTGACGCAGCATGGTAGGCTGAAAAAGCAGGCTGAACATGACTGCATGCTCTCTCTCTGCTCTATGAAACAAAGATACTGCCAGATGTGAAGATCAATGATTTGATCATTTTGGCCTCACATCATTTGAACTGTTTTTCCCCCCCGTGCTTCTGGAGTTGATTAGTAGCGCCAGACGTATCAAGCGTCCTCCAGCCAATTGTATTTCCTGTTATCCCCCCCCCCCCCCCCCCTCCCCTCCTTACCAAACAGCGGCGTATTTTGGTTTGTAATGGTATCTGCACTTCATGCTATTCAGTAAGGCGATGTGGAAGCAAACACAGGCATGTTTTAGTGCAGAGTTTTCAGCTGGAGGATTACTCTACATGGAAATTGTGAGATTAATTTAAAACACAAACATAAAACGCCACCTATCAACATGTTTGTATTCCAGTTGGTACATAACCTTGCAGATCCCACACTACTTTATATTTTAGTCTGGATTATTTACTAGAACAGTTAGTTCCCAACCTTTTCTGGCTCACTTGAAAATCTTGAAAGTGTCCACCTGACCATGTTCATTTCGTTAGCATGTTTACTTTAATGATTATTCATTCAGTTGATTGTGTTTCGGCTTGGATCAATGTACACTAGAGTAGCATACTTTAAGTTGGTTTATATTAATGTTATTAGTGTCTCACAGCCCTGAATCGTTGTCGTAGTAGACATATTTTGCCTTCCTGCTAGTAGAACTATTGCCTCAAAATAGTTCTACTACATCCAGTTATATTTGCCAGATGACACCATAACCTAATTTGTTTACCTACTACTACATTATCACGAAGGATTCCAAGTAATGCAGGGTTTTTGGCTATCTCCATCCACTTTATAGATCATCCCAAAGGGAACACACCTTCTCACACAAGACGAATCTAATCCGAAACGGTAGAGCTGAGCTGAGCCCACTATAGATTTGACAAACAACTGGTCAGTCACAATGTGATCATCCCTCGGGGACGTTGGGATCAAGATAATCATCCGTTTTAGCCAAATACTGCTTTCAAGACGAGCTTAAAAATGTCCCATTTTGCACGTTGAATGCACATTTGAGTCAAAAAGGCCTCTGCAATCCGTAACTATACAGATTGGCACTGGAAAACACTTTAACCCTGACTTCCCAAAATAACAGATCTACAAGCTCACAATGCTTCGCGCTCTGACACATTTTGAACTCCAGCTATTTTCGAAAATGATTTAGATTTGTTGTGATTAAAAGCGATTCAGTTATTAAACAGCTGAAGAAAAAGCTATATATATATATTGGAAATACAGCACTCTGTTGACCAATGGTCGATTCCCCTTGCGGTGATTGGTAGTTATCTCTTCTCGGAGAGACCTGAATTTATTTGCGGGGCAGTTGGTGGGCTGAAAAACCGATGAAGGCCATTACATGCATTATTACATGTATTGTCATGCATCAGCTTTTCAATAAAATCATGTCACTATCCATGGAGGTTGCGAAGCTGTGTTAGCGTGTGTCATACCGTGCTGTAGCGTGAGGGATGGGTGTCACTATGGCCTACGGGCCCACAGTAATCACTTACACGGACCAAGTGTCTGTTCTCTAACTGTCTGAGAAATGGTCCGTGTGTACCCCGCGTACAACGGTGATGGTCGTTCTGAATGCTCTGATTGGCTCCCTCCCTCCATGTGTGTATGTGTGATAGATGAGACAGCATCCATCACGTGTGTCACGGCGAGAGAGCGAGCGCAAATTGGACCGGGACCCGTACCACGACGTCTTACCGTAAGGGTGTAGTGGAAGCGAGACTTTGATGAATTATGCTGCGTATCCATAACCCGATCTTTGTGTTAAAGCCTAGTCTGGCAATTACTGTACACTCGTTTTATGCTTGAAGTGATGTGGGCCACATGGATGCATGTGTGAGGGCGACCGTGTGTGGAAGCGCACTGTCCCAGCTCATTGTCCCAGGGTTGTGTGCAGTTCAGCGATTCACAATAGTTGGACAAATCATCCACTTTTTGTTTCAATACTCCTGCCCACCACCCCCCCCCCCCCCCTCCCACCACCTCTCTCTCTCCCCCTCTCCCTCTCTCTCTCTCCCCCTCTCCCTCTCTCTCTCTCTCCCTCTCTCTCTCTCTCTCTCTCTCTCTCTCTCTCTCGCTCTCTCTTTCTCTCTCTCTCTCCCCTCTCTCTCGATGTAAGATTTATGTGGGGGACCTAGACAAGAGTCTTTAATTTTACGCCTGGGTAGACCATGTACACTATTGCTCCATATTCCTTGTGCTTGAATCTGTCTAAGCCCAGGGGGAGAATTGTGGTTTTAAAATGAACTTAGTGTGCCCCACCCTTTAAATGAAGGCTCCACAATGAGTCACTGGGAAGCGGAATAAATCTCAAACAATAGGCGTCAAAACAATTTCTGGTGTCCAGTGCCTGTAATCTATTGCCCAGAGCACAATTACAAAGGGCCGCACACGAAAGCTGCATTGTATAGCCATCCCGGTTGTGTAGGCTTATGAGTAATGGGATGACATGGGGCATCAATACGTCCACCACCTCTCTTAATTGAAAGCGCCATTGCTTCACTGTGAGAAAAGGGGTCAGCATCTATCATGTGAAAGCTACTTCAAGTTCATCTCAGGATGATGTTGACACTCCTCCAATAATATCACGGGCTACTAGAGTCTCACAAAACCCTGCTCGTCTCCTCTTTATCCGCCGCTCTCTGTCTGCTAAGCCCCTCACAGACTCCCCATCCAAAACTCTCTCCCTGTCATCTCCCCAACCCATCCGCCGTTTAAAGCCTTAACCTTTCAACATTTCGCCGGCCAAAGCTTTCTCAATCTGTTCTTGCGAGCCACCCCCCGATCCATGCCTCGTTCTCAGTGGAACCGCTCATACTAAACCTCTCACCCCTATTTGTACCAAACATATCTCCCATTCTTTTCTGAACGCATCCACACAGCCTCTGGTGTTGCTGACTCCCGCTGCCGTTGACATGGGAAATACCCTTTCATGTGAATCCGTAAGCTCGCTGGCACCGATGCTACCATACAAAAAATAAATAAAATAAAAATGGATCACTTGGCCTGGGCCATGGCTCAATGGTCCAGGCACCTTGGCTGGTAATCAAGTCTGGCAGTGTGCAGCGGGTTCGACTCCCGATCCCAACGGCCTTTACTGCATGTCTTCCCCCCATCTCTTTCCCCATTTCCTGTCAGCCTACTGTCTGTCCCTCCATAAAATATATAAAATAAAGGCGAAAGCCAAAAAAAAAAAACATTTTTAAAAATGGATCACTTGCCATCGCTGGCGTTTCCTCTAGACTAGCGCCACACAAAATGTCCAAAACCTATGTTCACATCAAATGGATGGATTGCAACCAATGAGTGCTTATGCGCTGCTCCCCGAGGATGAACCCCACTGATTTAGGCAACCACGTGGCCTTTCCTCTTTAGCGCCACCCTAATAAGTACTTGGTCTCTGTTTTAAAGGCAGATAGTAGCTTTTAATTATGGCACTTAATTTGAGTTCACTTGAAAGGGTTTTCTGTTGTTCACAATATCGGGGATTACACAATTCCCCCAAACACACACACACACACACACACACACACACACACACACACACACACACACACACACACACACACACACACACACACACACACACACACACACACACACACACACACACTCTCTCTCTCTCTCTCTCTCTCTCTTTGAATTCCCCTTTCCTTTTTTGTCTTCCTTTATTGCTTATTTTTAGCTCCACTAATGAGAATGCAGGGCTCAAGGGACAGTAACGCTGGTCAGTCAGTTCAAACCACGGTGTTCCCGTGGGGTGTAAGGAGCGGCGTGGTCTCTAGGGGGCGCTATAGTGGGTCTTGCATGACTTGTTCCCGTGGGGTGTAAGGAGCGGCGTGGTCTCTAGGGGGCGCTATAGTGGGGCTCGCACACTTGTGGTCTTGTTAGTTACTGATTAGAGCAGACCCACCGTTTTTCTGCACAGCAAAATCCTCAGTGTTAATTTATATTGCCCTGCAAAGTAAACGCATGCTAATTTACTAATGTGCATTAGTACATTTGTTACAAATTGACGGGGTCGGGTCAATTTGGTTTCGATCTCAGAGTTAAATTAACATGCAGGATTTGACTATATGGCGTGTATACTATTGCAATTCAAAATTAATTAAATTTTTTACAGCGCTTTTCCAAGTGCTCAAAGCGATTTAGAGTTGAAGCGGCGGACATTCGGAAGCAATGTGGGGTTCAGTGTCTGGCCCAAGGACACTTCGACATGTGGACAGGAGGAGCCGGGATTCGACCCGCGGACGACCTGCTCTACCTCCTGAGCCACAGCCGTCCAATACAAATCTCTCTGGCTGTCAAAGTATTCACCAGGCCATCTCACACATGAGGTTCTACGCATTTTGTCTTGAAGGTGGTTCTATACCACCACAGCATAGTGGCCTGATGAGGCAGGCGGCGAGAGTTAGAGGTGTTCACTTTTAGTAACCCAGCTACCATCCTTAATCTTCTCCTCCTACCTCCCTTTGTCCTTATCCCTGATTCACACAAATGAGTCCTAATGAAAAATCTCATTCCGCTCTGCCTCTCTCTCTCCCGCCCATACAAACCATTGTCTTCCCCCTCTGCATCCCAAAAAGCCCTGCTTTCCTCTCCTCTGTCCATGCATTGATCCCTCCATCGCTGGCCAGTTTGGTGTGAATAATGCATGGCGTGTTCTGAGAGAGAGAGAGAGAGAGAGAGAGAGAGAGAGAGAGAGAGAGAGACTTGAGTGAAGGTGAGGTATTGGTGAGGAGCTTAGTACCCAGCTTACTTCCTACCAGCGCTCTGGTGCCCCTGGCTTTTCTACTGCACTGTAGCGTATAGACACATAAGAACGCATGCACGCATGTGTGCGCGCACACGCACGCACGCACGCACACACACACGCACACACGCGCACACACACACACACACACACACACACACACACACACACACACACACACACACACACACACACACACACACACACACACACACACACACACACACACAGTGTATCTATCTTTTGTTGGAGTCTGTGCCCACCCATCCATAGAGATATTGCTCACGGCCCCCTGTACTGGCTAATAGACCCAATTACTGGACAGCCTTGCCCGAGAGCTTCACAGAGGGCCCTGCTCTGTCTCGCACTGTGTGTCTGCATATGGGAAACTGCATGCGTGCGTGCGTGCGTGCGTGCGGCCGTGTGGCCGTGCGGCCGTGCGTGCGTGTGTCTTTGAGAACCTGTGTGAAACACTACAGTTAACCTTCCGTGGCGCTCAGACAAAGACACCGCAAAGGGAAAATTTCAAGGCCTAAATAGAGACGTGCAGCATCCTGCCAGCCATCCTGGCAACAGAATATGCATGGACACACGAGCGCTCGTGCACGCGAACACACACACACACACACACACACACACACACACACACACACACACACACACTGGTGTCAACCGTAATCCTCAGTGGCATTGAGATTGACCCTGCATGGTGAGATGAGGCAGTGAAGTTCACCATGGAGGGGGAGAGAGAGAGAGAGAGAGAGAGAGAGAGAGAGAGAGAGAACACTGTTAGAGCAGCACTTGATTCTCAACTGGTGAATATATTGCAAGTAGGCCCCTAAAGAATTGGCAAAACATTAAGATGTCAATATAACACTAACATTAACATTTTGATACCTGCAATAAATAAGAACATAAAGAGCAGCCGATCTTCACGTCATCGTCCTATTGAAATGGGCTTTATCACTGTTGTCATCCCATAGTAATGGTTCAGTAGGTCCCTACTGGTGGCCTGTTGTCAGCCTTTCAGTGGGGCTGGCCCACCAGGAGACTCTGGTAGGTTGTTATCAGCCTTTCTATGGGCAGCCCATTGAGCCCAATGTTACACACACAAAAAAGATTCACGATTCTGTGTGTATCGGGACATAACTCGAACGGCGATGAGTCAGCAGAAGTGGACTTCGCAACCTTCGGTTCGGTACGGCAACTCCCTCGCTTTAGCTCGAACCCAGGACGTTGTGGTTGAAAGTCTAATGATTAGCGAGGCATGCTGCCGAGGCTGCTGGAACGGGGTTTCGTGCTGTGTTTCAATGTGACTCCGCCCTGTGACAGCACATGCAGTAACATTGGTCTCAATGGGCTGCCCATAGAAAGGCTGACAACAGCCTACCAGAGCGTCCTGGTAGGCCAGTAGGGACCTACTGATCCATAGATATGAGATGAGTACGGGGGATAACAGCCCCTTGTAATGGGATGATTTCTAGATACCGGTAATTTAATCTAGGTGTTACGGACCACGGTCCTTCAGAGTATTTATTATTATTATTATTAATATTGGTATTGTTAATTATTATTATTTTTGGTTAATCTGGGAATAATTGTAACAGTGTAGGACAATGGCATTGTGTTGATGGCATAATGCCAACTTTTTGTGTTTCATGTAAGGAAATGAATGGAGGTATGTTGTAGAGAGAGATGGTACTTTTATTTATTTGTTTGTTTGTTTGTTTGTTTGTTTGTTTATTTATTTATTTAACAGGGACAATGCACATTAATCAACACGTCATTTTGCAAATTCATGTAAATGAGCCAGAGTTAGCCATAGGCTAATTTCCATCTGTAGTCCCTGAGTACTGATTGAATACTGTTGGCTGGCAGTGATAAGTGAATGATTGAATGCAGATGTGGCTGTGAGATTGACAGGTCCCTGCCCCGGACCTGCCCCTCCTTCCTGATTGGGTGTCCTCGCCCACGCCCTGATCCCAGTTGGCTGGGCCGTCATCCTGTTTTTTACAAATGCTCAGTTGAACTTGTACTCTGGTGGGGACGACAGCAGAGCCTTAATTAGTATCATCGGTAACACCTGTGAAGGAAGTAGGGATGGGGAACGAGGTAGGAAGAGTCATTCTGTGTGCATATAGAGCCCATTGGGTCAGGATCCAGAAAAGGTTGAGAAACCTCCGAGTTACAGAAAAGAAGATGAACGCAGGAATGAAGGAGATACGAGGGAAGGAGACAAGTCACAGGCAGAGAGCTTAATATAAAAGACACCCTTAGCATGAGTAACAGCCACTCTGCATTCTACTAACGGAGGTAACAATCCTCCTCTCTGAAAAGTGTCTGTGACATTTCGCTGTAAAATGTCACCTATATAAACCGGCTATCATGGCATGAGCGCGCGGCTCTTCAGCTATAAACTGCCAGAGAGCCCATTATAGACTGTTATTCTCTGACACTTAGCAGGTCATTACAAGGCAGAACACACACGCACGCACAATGTTCACACACACACACACACGCAAGCACGCACGCACACACGCACGCACAGTCGCACACGCATGTAGGCCTACTATACACGCACGCACCCACACTTAAACCAGGCAATTACAGTTTAACGGGAAAACGGGTGAAACGGGATTCAGATGTCTTTATGTCTCGCACCCCATTCAATATCTGTTTCTGCTACACAGTACTCCTCTGTGCTCATTTTATCCAAGAGTGTTCCAATGCAACAAAATTGACCCTTACAAGGGTTATTCTCTGAGATAAATTACAGTAACACTGAGAACGTCTATTTTACTGTGTATGAATGATGATGGGGACTTGAAATAAACCATCATCTCTCTCTCTCTCTCTCTCTCTCTCTCTCTCTCTCTCTCTCTCTCTCTCTCTCTCTCTCTCTCTCTCTCTCTCTCTCTCTCTCTCTCTCTCTCTCTCTCTCCAGGACTTGGAGGCCGGGTTGATATTGAAATGTGATTCTCAGGGGCTTCCTCCAACTTTGACACGGCAAAGTACAGTACACTACAACAGGTAAGAGGTTGTGTGTGTGTGTGTGTGTGTGTGTGTGTGTGTGTGTGTGTGTGTGTGTGTGTGTGTGTGTGTGTGTGTGTGTGTGTGTGTGTGTGTGTGTGTGTCTGCGTAGCGTGCGCGTTCCCAATGCCTTATCTGCTTAAGGTAATGTACTACTCGTATGATGCTAGTGTTGTGCAGCAAATTAGCAGATCTACAAGCCCCCCAGCGTGTTGCATCAAGCTTGTATATACAGTAGATTGTCTCTTATCTTTGTCTGGTCAGGTGGTTAAACATCAAGGCTCATTGTGTGTTTCTGCATAACCTCATTGGTTAAGAACACATTATGTGACTGTTGCTCAGGAGGTAGAGCAGGTCGTCCAATGATCCATGGGTCGGCGGTTCGAATCCCGGCTCCTCCTGTCTACATGTCGAAGTGTCCTTGGGCAAGACACTGAACCCCAAATTGCTCCCGATGTGCTGGTTGGTACCTTGCATGGCTTCCGCCGCAATCGGTGTATGAATGTGTGTGTGAATGGGTGAATGTAATGCACAATCTATGTAAAGCGCCTTGGATAAAGGCGCTATATAAATGCACCATTTACCATTTACCATTTATTATAAGGGTCTGAGGGGGAGTAGCTGCACACACATGCACACCTGATGTTTTTCCTTTCATTTTACTTTTTGCACACTCTACAGTATGCATACTGTATGTGCATTTCTACGAGCACACAATGCATGAGAGAGTATAGCTACGTTCTTAGAACCAAAATATGGCCCATGTTGCTCCCCAGAGATCTCACAAGTCCATCTGTGCTGTGACGAGACTGTGCTCTAATTGGCCCAACAAATGTGCCATCTCCAACTGCTAATGCTGATCCTGTGATCTTCAAACGGAATACAGAATGGAAGGCAATATTACAAGATGTCGCGTGACAAGAACAGAGTGGAATGGTAGCACACCGTGCACACAGGACCATGCCGGCGTTGTGAGCTTGTAGATCGGCTATTTTCACAACGTTTGCCTTTGTCTTGCGTAATATTTCATAATTTGGCTAATTTGGTATTAAAAAGGTCTTAAATTGTAACTTTTTACAATGTGCAGAACAGATAGAGTGTACATACACTGTTGAGATATACCGTTTGCATGTCAACAGGAGTTAAAGCATTAGCCGAGCCCTTCAGTTGTCCACGCGTACAGCCTCTTACTGCGACTTATTTACAGTGCGTTTACAAGCTCAGCTGGGCTTGTAAAATGTCAAATTTACGAGCTCCTTTTTAATTAGAAATACTGTCTGCTAGAGTTGGGCTGATGAATTGCGTATTCAATTTATTGACTTGATGGCGGGTGCAGTTCAGGCGTATTGACAGCTCGCCAGAGGATCCTCGTTGACATCACTTCACCAAGTGGAACAATTATACTGTAGCCTTTACTGTACACCCTGAGGTCATGTTTTCATATCTGATCCGATGATCCAATTCTTTATTGATTGATTGTGTGTGTGTGTGTGTGTGTGTGTGTGTGTGTGTGTGTGTGTGTGTGTGTGTGTGCGCGCGTGCACATGTGTTTGTGCGTGTATACGGACATACTGTATTGTGGGAATGTTTTATTTATAGAATTTTCCAGAGGCCCACACACACATTTATTTGTATTTTTCGGAGTTAAATTTAATATTGTAAGGGAAAATTGATTTGATTTTTGAACTGTGACAATGTTGGCATTGATGTGCGTGCGTGCGTGCGTGCGTGCGTGCATGTGTGCGTGCGTGCGTGCGTGCGTTTGTGCAAGGGGAATTTCTATGCATTTCCTGTTAGCGTTTGTGTGCGTCCACATGCCTTCCTTCCTCGCCTCTCATATAACACAGTGTGCTTTGCTTTGATACGCTACATCTAAATATCAGCAGAGTATTTAGTCTCTATTGCACCAAAACAAGTGATAAGACAGAACAATAGGAAAGGGGATATATCATTCTTCAAATGGAGGATGTGCAGTTAGCCTCTTGTGACACAGGTGTTTCCTGCACAAACCTCCCCAGCTTTATTTACTTCACTGCTAACGAGAGCAGCGTATGCGACGCAATAAGATCCCTATCTGTTTCATAGCTGACTCTGTGGGTGCTGTTGCTGTACACACGTGTGGACGCATGCAAGCATGCACCCATGCACAGGACACACACACGCACGCACGCACGCACGCACGCACGCACGCACGCACGCACGCACACACACACACACACACACACACACACACACACACACACACACACACACGCAGACATACAAATGCACTGGAAACATGCACTGACCAGTGGTGGAAAACGTATTCAAATGTATTACTTAAGTAAAAGTATCAATAGGCCTATTGCAATGAAGAAATACTCTGTTGTTAAGTAAAAGCCCAGAATTAAAAAAATGTACTTGGGTAGAAGTGCAAAAGTATTGGTATCAAAATGTACTTAAAAGTACCAAAAGTAGAAAGTACTCATTATGCAGAATGCCCCATTTCATAAGTTTTAAAACGTATAAATTGTATAAAAATCATTTGAAAATAGCAGAGCTTGTAGATCGGCTATTTTCAAATGGCCAAACTATATAGGGCTGAAGTGGTTATAATGTATGTTTTGTACTAATAATCAAAATCTACAAAGTAACTAGTTTTCAAATAATTGTAGTGGAGTAAAAATGCAACATTTGGATCCAAGATGTAGTGGAGTAGAAGTAAAAGTACTGAAAACTGTAAATACTCAAGTAAACTAAAAAGTGTCTAAAAATGATGTATTATGTTACTTTCCACCACTACGCACACACACGCACACTCACACTCACGCACGCACGCACACACACACACGCACACACGCACACACGCATGCACACACACACACGCACGCACACATGCTTGCAAACATGCACTGACACATGTGCATGCGCCCATGCACAAACACGCACTGTCCCCCAAGCCCTACACAGGCCTATTGTGCTGTATTGTGACCTTTGCCTTGACTGGAGAGGCCTTTGTTGTAAGACAATAGTGTGACATGTTGTGAACAATGCTACACTGCTGCCACAGACGTCGCACAGTCTAAGTTGAAGGCTTTGAATCAAGTGTGTGTGTGTGTGTGTGTGTGTGTGTGTGTGTGTGTGTGTGTGTGTGTGTGTGTGTGTGTGTGTGTGTGTGTGTGTGTGTGTGTGTGTGTGTGTGTGTGTGTGTGTGTGTGTGTGTGTGTGTGTGTGTGTGTGTGTGTGTGTGTGTGTGTGTGTGTGTGTGTGTGTGTGTGTGTGTGTGTGTGTGTGTGTGTGTGTGCGTGCGTGCGTGTGCGTGTGTGCGCACATGTGTGTGCATGTTTGAGACATAAGCCTGCTCCCTATTCAGCAGATGGAGTAATGAAAGTAGACTTGAGCCTTCATCCCTTGTGTGTGCACTGTACACACACACACACACACACACACACACACACACACACACACACACACCCTATGGAGCAGATGCTTGTGAGACACTAGACCAGATAGATAATGGAGGATGAAACTCTGAGGAATAAGATGGGAGTCGCCATGGAAACCAAACTTTCAGTTCGACCTAAAGTCTGTCTGTCTGTCTGTCTGGGCTGTCTGACTGTCTGTCTGACTGTCTGTCTGTCTGTCTGTCTGGGCTGTCTGTCTGGGCTGTCTGTCTGTCTGTCTGTCTGTCTGTCTGTCTGTCTGTGTGTCTGTCTGGGCTGGCTGTCTGGGCTGGCTGTCTGGGCTGTCTGACTGTCTGGCTGTCTCACTGTCTCTCTAAAGTATCTCTATCCATCAGTCTACACAGTATAAATCTTTATCTGTCTGTTCATTGCACAACAGTACAGTAACAGATGGTGGAAGTGAGCTTGTGACTTGGAAGGTCACCATTTAGAACTCCTGGAACACTTTGACAGCTAAAGTTCCTCAACAGCATTCGACTTCAACCCCAGTGTGCTTATGTTTTGGGGGGAACATTCTGCAAAAAATAGCCGAGCTACAAGCTTGCAACGTGACACATTGCTGTCTCCTCATCAGCGCCCATACCTTAGGTGGGGTTGGTGAAAGGTTCTTTCTGTGTTGAGTTTGCAATTTCTGCCCGTGTCCCCGGTAGGTACCCTCGCAAAAAAACATGCAGTAATCCTGGTC
>NC_136809.1:44225472-44257972 GCF_951216825.1 Electrona antarctica
AAGTCTCACTTTGAATAGTGGGCTCGGATTGGTCACCCACAACTCTGGGGTGAGCGAAATGTCATTCAAATTGAACCAGACCCAATCTGCCCAGGGCATTTTAGTTTTAAATAATTGGCAGCTGTCATATATGGCGGAGACGCTATACTTATACCCATAGGGCTCCATTGTCGTCACCGCTAAACCCCTTATCCCTAAACTTCTTTGCCTTTTTTTACTATTTTGAAAAACATTTTTGAATAGTTCAACTAGCCAATCTACATTGACACGCTGTGAGCTTGTAGACTGGCCATTTTAACTATTTAAAAATGTTTTGCAAAATAGTAAAAAAAGGCAAAGAAGTTTAGGGATAAGGGGTTTAGCGGTGATGAAAATGAAGCCCTTAGAGTACATAGTGACATATGCCTATTGTATTGTACCTTGAAAACACATGCCATGATTTTTGTATGAATGAAACTCTACTACACCTCTAATATGTCCTTGTATGAAATATGAATCTCCTTTGTGTGGGCATAAATGAATGGGTAAATGTATGTGTTTGTGAACTGGTGCTAATTGTTTACATTGCATACATAGATTTCCGATGGGCTTTCAGGGTGTGATGATGAGCAGATGCACTCACAGATGTTCCCGTACCATGTTGTCTGTTTACCGCTTCAATTAGCCCTCATCACACTGTGCCCAGAGTTGTTTTGTTCTGTGTGGACACTCGGCGAGAAACTCTCCATTAGGATTTCATTCTCGCATTAACTCCATTTGCTGGGCCGTCGTTGTCAAATTGGACAAATCGAATCACCGTTGGAGAAACAAATTAGTTTGTATTGTCAGTTTTTTATTCTCCGATTCACGTTCTGGTTCGTTCCCATGTGGACGGAGAGCACCATCTATAACCGTTCATTAAGACTCTTCAGCTCGGGATTTAATAATTTTATTGCCAAGCTTTTGCATTTAGTTTGGCGGTGAGGCTCTGCTCATGTGATATCACAGAGTACCTGTGCAACATGAACATACACAATATGAGATCACAACAACCCCCCAGAGAAGAGCATAAGACACGTACAACACAAAACATTCTCATATGGGGGTCCGTGGCTATACTGTACATATGATTTTGGGGGTCAATTTGAGAACCACTGATTTTTGTTTTGATTTTAATGGTTTTTTTTTGTGGCTTTCGCCTTTATTTTATATTTTTTATGGAGGGACAGACAGGGGGCTGACAGGAAATGGGGAGAGAGACAGGGGGGGGTGACAGGTGACATGCAGGGCCGTCGGGATCGGGAGTCGAACCCATTTAAAAGGCATTTTGTACAATCGGCCTCAGGTCTTAATGTGTTAAGCAGCAAAATATATATGTTAAATGTATATTTGGCAATATGCCTTTATTTGCGTTTAAATCAAAACACCTGTTGAAATGATGCACTTAAACCCTGTATAGTTAGTTAATTGACCAGAGACAGCCAGGGATCCATAGTAGTCCCCCTAAACTTTTTTTCCCTGCACCAAATCCCTTTGCCGAAAACAGCAGATCTACAAGCTCACAGTCACAACGTGCATTAACGGCATTTTCTCTCGAAGTTCGCGCCAGAATAGCGATGCTGGGATATCATGTGGTTCGTTTCTAAGTAAGTTAAATATTACAAATGCAGAGACAGTATAGTGTGTTACATACCAGTGTTGTTTTTGGCAGCAAAATTTGATTTTAGTTTTAGTCATAGTCTTTTGAATAGTTTTCATATAGTTTGTCACATTTTAGTCACCTGGAATGCCTTAGTGTTAGTCTAGTTTTAGTCGACTAAATGTCATGCGATTTTAGTCGACTAAATCGACAGTTGATTTAGTCGACTAAAATGTATTTTGGTGGGCCTTGATGCCGTCGTAATGACTGAAAATAGCCGCTCTACAAGTTCACAATGCGTCGCGCTGCGACACATTGTGAACTTGTAGATCGGCTATTTTCAGCATGCAACCAAGTGTAAAATGACTTATACTGGATCTCTAGTCCACTAGTCGCTTCCTAACATTTTAGTCTAGTTTTTATTTGTTGACGAAATTGTCAGTATATTTAGTCTTAGTTTTAGTCATCATAGCTTAGTTTTCATGTAGTTTCCATTTAATTCGTCAGTGAAAAAGGGTAGTTGACGAACATTTTTCGTCTTAGTTTTAGTCGACGAAAACAACACTGTTACATACTGTACATGTGTGTATGTCAGCAGAACATGCAGCATAAAGATCTGTTCAGCCATACATACGACAGAGTGGCTGTCGTGATCCACCCACTGCTCTTTTGATTTACAGTATTATCTTATGCATCTGCCTGGCCTGCACGCTTCCCTGATTGGAATATATCACCACACCAGGGATATGAAACCGCAATAAGATCCAGGGCTCTCCGCGGCGTGATTTGAATATGAAATGATTAGATTATTGATTTTGGTTATTCGGGTCCCTCGTCCTGAGGCGATATTGTGGCAGTGCAATCAGCACGGCTGACATTTTGCACCGTGTTTACCTACGCTGTCTGCACTGATTGCTTCAGAATAACCACCCGTGCATGCCTGCCGAAGCCCATGGCATTGTGACTGATGGATACAGCTTATCATGTAACATTGTGGTCAATGTGCCCGCCGGCGGAGAAGAAGACGGAACTTGCATCGTGCAATAACAACAGCGGTTCTATAACCCAAATGTATTATTGACGGCTTGGTTTTCAAGCTGTATAGTGCCATCATAAAATAATTAGTGGGTGGAGCACTCGCTGGAAATGCATCGATGTGTAAAACATCAATGATTGTTATGTGATAAATATGGACGGATGCATATCACAGCTCGAGTTCTCAGCTGGCCTGGACATTTATACTAAAATCACACTCACGTGAAGTGAGGGACGCATTATTATTCACTATATATGTTACGAGACATGAATGCAGTGTGTTATTATATACTAGACCCGGTGTCCGGCTGTAGAGCACCGAGTCGGTAACGATGGAAGTTGGAGATCCGTGCCCCACCCGGCTATGCAATACCTGTTGTACTCGTGTCAGAGTACCCGTTCCACTCCTCTGTCTGTGTCCCTTTTATGCCCATATATGGAGATTTCTGTATCTATCTCTCTGTGTCCCTTTATTCCTATATATGGAGTTAATTGTCAGGCATGCCCAAATATGAAGTGTTGTTATGTCAGAACAGGCCAGCTCCATATATGGAGATATAGGGGTGATCCGGTCCAGAGCCCGGGCAGAGGCCTTTTGTGCTGGTTCGTGCTGGACTTGACACCGGGCACTGCACCCTGTGGGGGTGTGGAACGTGTGTGTCGAATTTGAAGTCGGAGGGGCGAACGGTTTTAGAGTTACGTGGATTACAGTACGTACAGAGACTTATTATTTATAGTCTTTATAGATAGGAAAACTAAACAGGCCACAAGATGTATTGGCCACATGATGTCTCACGTCGTCATTTAGTTCCCTAAACAAACATTAAAAGTCCATAGTCTTGGCTGGCAAAGGAGTTTTGTTTAAAGTGCTCTAAACAAACATTAAAATCCCATAGACTCGGCTGCCACATGACGTAATTTCAAATGACACACAATATTTCGGCCCTGCTCGATCCAGGGATAATGTTCCCTGCGTTTTGTATTTAATCAACTTTTCAAATCACACACCTCGCCTTACGCCGGGTCCTGGGCAGAAACTCTAATCACAGCTAACTCTCATGAGACCCAAGAAGCTTTGCAGTTGCACTGTTATCATCTTGTTTGCTAAAATGATAATGGCTTCAGTTCAAAGTGCTGTGATTTTGGTTGACCACCCGAGTGGTCCCTTAAGATTCTCCATCTATCTTACAAGGGTTGGCTGCGCGGAGAACATGATAACACCAGGCAGTATTACACAACACATTCTGAAGTTTAATACACACACAGATAAATATATACAGTATTGGACACTGGTCACATGACGTGTCCAGCAGATGTAAAAACAAGGACAGAACGAACAGGAACAGAACAGAACATGCATCTGGTATCATTGTCGTATCGTTGTGTGCAGACGTCAGTCTCTCTGATACAGTAGAGTATACTGTAGTTGATGGTCATCATATCCTGGATATCAATATGCTTACGTATAGATGAGTGTTTCACCACTGGCTCAAGCAGATAAGGTCATAATTCATGACACAAATGTCTCCACAATGTCTTAATTTTAGCCAGTATAGTGAGAATAATGAGAATTAAAAAAAAATCTACTAAGTAACTAGTAACTACAGTTTCAAATAAATGTAGTGGGGTAAACAATATTTGGATCAACGTTAGTGGAGGTAGTGGAGTAGAAGTGAAAGTATTGGAAATTGGAAATACTCAAGTAAAATACAAATACCTCAAAACTGTACTTATGTGCAGTACTTGCGTGCATGTAGCCTACTTAGTTACTTGCACCACTGCTATGTAGTCGAACTAGCCCACATACAAACATTGACCGAACGAACGCACGCACGCACACACACACACACACACACACACACACACACACACACACACACACACGCACACGCACACGCACACGCACACACACACACACACACACACACACACACACACACACACACACACACAGAGAGAGAGCGCCATTATCTATGACATGCATCTACCCGCAACACAAACAGACAGAGAGACAGAGACACAGCAGTGCCGCGGGTGCACGGACAGCTCACAGCGTGTCATGATAATGTCATACGACGGCGTATAAATTAATCAATTGCCCTGCTTGCTTTATGCTTGTAAATACAACTTTCATCCCTAATTCCATTCTCCGCCATCACAGAGAGAGAGAGAGAGAGAGAGACAGCGAGAGAGACAGAGAGACAGCGAGAGAGACAGAGAGACAGCGAGAGAGACAGAGAGAGAGAGAGAGACAGAGAGAGAGAGAGAGAGAGACAGCGAGAGAGAGAGAGAGAGAGACAGCGAGAGAGAGAGAGAGAGAGACAGCGAGAGAGAGAGAGAGAGAGAGACAGAGAGAGAGAGACAGAGAGAGACAGAGAGAGAGAGACAGCGAGAGAGAGAGAGAGAGAGACAGCGAGAGAGAGAGAGAGAGACAGCGAGAGAGAGAGAGAGAGACAGCGAGAGAGAGAGAGAGAGACAGAGAGAGAGAGAGAGAGAGAGAGACATGTTTTCCACCGCTGGTTTTATATGAAAACAAAAATTGGCTTATTTATTGTTTGTGGATTTTGAAATAAAAATGAAATCACTGTTCCGTTTTTATTACTTTCATTTCTGGTTGTAGAGTTTCTAATACTTTAGTCCAGTGGGCAACAGGCCAGAAGCAATACTTAATAATATACCCCTATACTGAAGAATTCTTATTACAATCACAAATCAGGCAGCAGTGCAATGTGTCACTGAGTCCTTCATAGTGGAATCTGTAGGTAGGATGTGGACAAATAATGCTTAATTCAGCCTTGAAAGTATCAGATCTAAAGGTTCACGACGCATAGTGTTGTGTTGTAACATTGCACATGAGTTTATGAGAATGTATGAGTGCTTATAACTACAACAATACAGTGTTACGATCAGATTAGAACACATTATAAACTATGTTATTAGAGACATAAATATCACAGGACGTGTTACCAAAATGGCAACATATTTACCATTATTTTAGTTAAACTGAAATGGGCATAATGAGGGGAGTTATGCCATGATCCAAATAACATGGAGAATGTTTTCATTCTATGACCTACAAGACTTGTTATTGCGCCATCCATCGTGAGGCCGATTTGAGTTGTGATTTCTCCTGTTCAGGCCCTCAAGAATTTGAACCTCAACACTAAATTTGGTAACTGTAACTCGGTTTCTGAGATAGAAATACGTTAATGGAAACTGTAAATTCTTTCCGATTTAACGCACTAATAAAATTATATCAATTTAGCTATAAAACACATTGCGCCCACAACAAATTTTGGGCACACGATTTGCAATGAACCCGATCGATTTGACATGCATTATGACTCATGTACATGGCAGCAAAACTGGGATTAATCAAACTTTTGCGATTATTATAAGATATGATAAGACCTTGGCCCTTTGGGTGCCGGCCTATACCCAGGGCCATGCATGTCTGCAACATATGACTCACCCGTTGAGCAACACCACCCCCACGGTGCGGGCTGGCCAATCAGGGAAGCCGATGCATACAATCCCCCGGACACACTGAGATGGAAATACTTTAATGGGAACTGTCAAATTGTTCCATATACACATTGGAAAGATTTAGTGCACTAATAAAATAATATCAATGAAACAATAAAACACATGACTTGTAAAAATACAAGCACTCGATTTGCGATGAACCCGATCGATTTGACACGCAATGTGACTCATGTACGTATAGGCAGCAAAACTATGGCATGAGTAGTGAATCAAACTTTTGCGGATATTATAAGATCGTAGACCTTCGCCCTGTTGGCGCCGGCCTACAGTCAGGGCCATGCATGTCGGGGACGATGCTATAGTCTGCAATATGTGCCCCACCCTGTTATACCATGTCGTCATTGTACCTGCATGTAGTCTGTCAGCTCCACCCGCATCACGTTTGTTCGCTTCCTTCACCCTTGACCACAGCTCTCGAAATTTCTGTTTCTACTTGTATGGCGATTGGTATCCTTATTTCTTGCGTTACCACCACCCTCTTGTTTATCCGAGTGTCCCTATACTTACAATATCCCACAAACCTGTTTCTTTTTGCACCTAAAGATTATACTAACATTATACTCCCTTATCCTCTGCTGCACCAATTATCTTTTTAAAATTCACCTCTGCCTCACCCCATCCACCTGCTATCTCTTTCCCTTTGGTAGTGAGTGAGTGACTGCCGTTCATAATAGCATATTTCACAGACTGTCAACAGACACACTGTTTTCCAATCTTAACCTTGTTATGATGACCCCCTCTCTCCCGCGTCCAATACTGTTCTCACCCACCTAAACCTTTCTTTCTTTGAATTTGATAAAGATGCCATGCCTTCTCCTCCTGCATCATAACACTGCTGCCACTCTTCTATCACATTCTTCCATGTTCTTCCTACAGTTGGGTGCCACCGATATTGTCCCTTATCATTTGACCCATTTAGGCCTGACCTCAAAATTTAAAAAAATCCTTCTAAATCCTCCAGTTTTCTGAAATAAATATTTTCACGATTTTTCAAAAATAGCAGACCTACAAGCTCGTAGCGCGCCACTCGGTGGCGCGCTATCAGCTTGTAGATCTGCTATTTTTCAATAGCTAAATTATAACAATGTTTAAAACACCAAAAGGGGTTCCCGCCCAAAATGGGTTAACTGTCCTTTTGCGCAGATCACGCAAACCTCAGCAAAAAGAAAAGGACAATATCGATGGCCTCCAACTGTACATTCTATTTCATTCCATTTGTTCCATGCGCAAAGCTCGGCCAATCAGTTAAGCCGACGGTGTGGGTTGACCAATGAGGGAAGCCAATGCATACATTCCCCGAACACCCTGAGAATCTGTGCGTCCTCTGTAGAATCGATGCATCCTCCTCAGACCCGCGGTCATGCAGACAGATACACCATACTGAACGTGATATGAATAATTATGTACAGTCTATCAACAGTCTTTATGAGTAAATCGAACCTACTATACTGTACTTTATCCACCTGTTCTTTTACCAAGGCGACAGTCTCCAAATGAATGCACTTTCCTCTTGGCTGGGTCTCTGTATTTCTAATGCCAGGCATTTTCTCAGCAGTGAGATAATCCAGTGTTAAGTGCCTCTTGTTATATTTACTACTATACTGAATATGCCAGTGTCGGTGCCTATGCATTATTAAGCGAACAGGGCCCAGTAAGTGTCCCAGAAATGTATTTTTGAATAAATATTTCAACAATCACACTAGAAAAACTTTTGACTTTTGAATAAAAAAGAATACAAAAAAGGTCTTTGCAACATTAACTTTCTATAAGAGTCTTTGAGCCCATGCAGCAAATCCTTCAAAGTTTGTCTATGTATTTCAAGTTTGTGTATGTGCTATGTGGGCATATGAAAAAATAGGGGGGGAAAAAAGAATAGAAAGAAGACAAACTTGAATTGGCATAGACTGAATCTCAGAACGGCGTGGATCCACACAGAGCTTTGTTGTTTTGCGGGGGTTGTTCAGAACCAAGCTAGCACAGCTTCAGTTTCTCTCTCATCATCCTCCCAGAAAGACAGACAGAGACGGATGGATGCAAGACAAACATGGACCAAAGCATAGGCAGAAAGAGTAGAACAAGAGAGTTTATAAATTAGAAATCTGTGAAGTAATAAACAAGGCATGGGTGAAAATAATGGTGTATTAAAACAAACCACGGTCATGTATAGTGACTACGGATGAAATGTAGCATCTTTGCTAATTCCGGTGTATTTACGTTACATTTGGTTGTAATGTCCATGACTATGCTTGTCCCGTCGAAATAAACAAATAAAGTAAAGTAAATGGTCGGTTGTCCAAAACTAGCTTTTCACGATTTAAAATTATTACATTTGAGCTTGTACTTGTGGTGTGCTATTTTTGCTACTTTAGTATGACAAAGAAGGGCATTAATTGTAAATAGTAAATTGATGATTTGGACACTGTACCACACTGTTTCCCAAACAGTGGATCGGGACCCATTTGTGGGTTCCCGCTTCCCGGACACATTTTTATGGGTCCATTTGTATTTTTTATTTTTGTTTTCTACATTTTGTTTTGAATTATTATTAATTAAAAACATTTTCAAAAAACATTCCCCAAAAAAGCTATACTTCATGAATTAAAAACAAAATGCAATGATTTTTGTCAGTATTTTCATGAAAAATTCAATGAAAAATCAAAGAAATTTCATAAATTAGAAAATAAAATGTTTAAGAACATGTAACATTCACATGTCACATTCTTCCATATTATGACATTTACATACTTTCTATTCCATTCCATAATATTGGCTATGCGCCGCACAAGCATGTTTAAGAAGTAGTGAATATAGCCGATCTACAAGCTCACAGTGCGTCGCTTTGCGCCGCGTTGTGAGCTTGGAGATCTGCTATTTTCACTAGTTTGGGTCCCGGGGCAACCATCTATCTAATCTCTCTTTTGGGTCACAGGCTAAAAGTTTGGGAACCACTGCTGTACCACCATGTCCATCAACTTGCCTAGACGGGGCGAGTTCTCCGTCACTTCACGAGGAGCTGCCTAATCAAGGCCAAACTGGCCCGCTCGTCTCTCCGCCTCTTTATCATGAGCTCTCTCTGCATCATTCACCGTGTACTGCTGAGGTGGCAGTTCTATATAACTACACTACAGCACGACTCTAGTCTCTCTCCCTCTCTCTCTCTCTCTCTCTCTCTCTCTCTCTCTCTCCCTGTGCCCCTGGCTCCCTGACTCGGGCTTTGACAGATCCATTCTGACAGTGCTGGTTGGGAGTGCAGTCACAGAGAGCGATCGGGGGGACATGGAAGTGAAGGGAGAAAGGGGAGATGCGAGAGAAAGGGTAGTATAGGAAGAAGACAGATGAATGGGACGGGGAGGGGGACGACAACAGTGGCGGTGCCAGATGAATCAACAACAACATCGCTTCGTCTCCAGATCCCTAACAACTGAAAATACATCACAGCTAGTTTCCTACGTTATTAATTCCGTCCTTACAGGGGGGGGGGGGGGAGGGGGCTACACTGGGGACAGAACGGAACGACATTTCGACAATTCGTCCGTCCCACGGTGGAGTTCCGTATTTACTGTGTAACTATTCTTTCCTCTGAAGGCGAGGCAGAGGACTGCGTAACCGCCACGGACAGTGGAACCGTTGGTTCCATTGATTATAGTGGCAGTACCGTTTGTTCCATTGATTATAGTGACAGTACTGTTGGTTCCATTGATTAGTGACAGTACTGTTGGTTCCATTGATTATAGTGACAGTACTGTTGGTTCCATTGATTATAGTGACAGTACTGTTGGTTCCATTGATTATAGTGACAGTACCGTTGGTTCCATTGATTATAGTGACAGTACTGTTGGTTCCATTGATTATAGTGACAGTACCGTTGGTTCCATTGATTATAGTGACAGTACTGTTGGTTCCATTGATTATAGTGACAGTACTGTTGGTTCCATTGATTATAGTGGCAGTACTGTTGGTTCCATTGATTATAGTGACAGTACTGTTGGTTCCATTGATTATAGTGGCAGTACCGTTGGTTCCATTGATTATAGTGACAGTACTGTTGGTTCCATTGATTATAGTGACAGTACTGTTGGTTCCATTGATTATAGTGACAGTACTGTTGGTTCCATTGATTATAGTGACAGTACTGTTGGTTCCATTTATTATAGTGACAGTACTGTTGGTTCCATTGATTATAGTGACAGTACTGTTGGTTCCATTGATTATAGTGACAGTACCGTTGGTTCCATTGATTATAGTGACAGTACCGTTGGTTCCATTGATTATAGTGACAGTACTGTTGGTTCCATTGATTATAGTGACAGTACTGTTGGTTCCATTGATTATAGTGACAGTACTGTTGGTTCCATTGATTATAGTGGCAGTACTGTTGGTTCCATTGATTATAGTGACAGTACCGTTGGTTCCATTGATTATAGTGACAGTACTGTTGGTTCCATTGATTATAGTGACAGTACCGTTGGTTCCATTGATTATAGTGACAGTACTGTTGGTTCCATTGATTATAGTGACAGTACTGTTGGTTCCATTGATTATAGTGACAGTACCGTTGGTTCCATTGATTATAGTGACAGTACCATTGATTATAGTGACAGTACTGTTGGTTCCATTGATTATAGTGACAGTACTGTTGGTTCCATTGATTATATTGGCAGTACTGTTGGTTCCATTGATTATAGTGGCAGTACCATTGGTTCCATTGATTATAGTGGCAGTACCGTTGGTTCCATTGATTATAGTGGCAGTACCGTTGGTTCCATTGATTATAGTGGCAGTACCGTTGGTTCCATTGATTATAGTGGCAGTACTGTTGGTTCCATTGATTATATTGGCAGTACTGTTGGTTCCATTGATTATAGTGGCAGTACCATTGGTTCCATTGATTATAGTGGCAGTACCGTTGGTTCCATTGATTATAGTGGCAGTACCGTTGGTTCCATTGATTATAGTGACAGTACCGTTGGTTCCATTGATTATAGTGGCAGTACTGTTGGTTCCATTGATTATAGTGACAGTACTCTATTTTCGTCCATGCTAAACCCCTTATCCCTAAACTTTGTTGCCTTTTTTTACTATTTTGAAAAACATTTTTGAATAGTTAAAATAGCCAATCTACAAGCTCACAATGTGTCGATGTAAAGTAGTTTAGGGATAATTTAGGAGCTTAGCATGGACGAAGATAGAGCCCACAGTGTACAGTTGCGGAGCCAATCCCGTCGCCCCCCAGTGTAGCCCGGCCCTTATAGGGTGTGAACTATTCTTAGTTGTGTGCCGGTCTACAAGCTCACATCACTCACATCAAGCTTGTAGATCTGTAATTTTCTGTGCGCGATGCTGCACGCGACCAAGTGTAAATCTGGCATGACGGGTTACCGCATTGTACCATCCATCACATCCATGGCACTGAAAGACTGCTCGTGTGCGCATGCGTGCGTAAATCTTTGCACTGGCACTTTAATGTGTTTTTTCTTTTTTTTTTAGATTGCTCTTCCGTGTACAGTTCGGCTTTCGGAGATATGGCACATATACACGTACATGTGACGACACATTATGTGATTGGTCGTGATTGATTCATATTCTCAGGTTCTTCTCATAGCCTTATAGAATCTAGTTATCTTTGCACTTGGAAGTCTCAGGTGTAATGTTTGTGTACAGATATGCTGTTCATCTGTGTTCTCTTTTAGTCCAGCATCTACTTTTCCCCTACATAACATCCCATAACGTTTGACAGTCAGACGGGATGGATGGAAAGGGACAGAATAAGACCCCGATAAGACTGTCACACCCCTCTCATTTCACAGTAATAGCCGAGGGTTATTAACTGGCTTTGAGATTTCCCACCCTATCCTCTCCTCCACCCCCCCGCCCCCCCCCGTCCCCCACCCCACCCCACCCTCCCGTCCTCTTCTCCTTTTCCTCGGCTCACTCTGATCCCTCTGAGCGCTTCCTCTCTCCCTCTGGCCACCCCCCCTCCCCCCCTCCGCTCTGCCTGCGTCCCCGTGTCACTCTTCCTCTATCTTCTGTCTTTCCGTCCCATCCTTGCCGTCTCATCCATCTATCTCTGCCTCCATTCTTTCTCCCACATCTCTATATCTTCCCTGCCCATCGTCACCTCTCCCCGCCCATCCCCTCCTATACCCTGCACCCCCCCCCCCCTGTTCTGTCCTAACCGCTCTTGTCTCATGAGGGGCAGAGAGAGAGAGAGAGAGGGAGAGGGAGAGAGAGAGAGAGAGAGAGAGAGAGAGAGAGAGAGAGAGAGAGAGAGAGAGAGAGAGAGAGAGAGAGAGAGAGAGAGAGAGAGAGAGAGAGAGAGAGAGAGAGAGAGAGAGAGAGAGAGAGAGAGAGAGAGAGAGAGAGAGAGAGAGAGAGAGAGAGAGAGAGAGAGAGGAGAGAGAGAGAGAGAGAGAGAGAGAGAGAGAGAGAGAGAGAGAGAGAGAGAGAGAGAGAGAGAGAGAGAGAGAGAGAGAGAGAGGAGCTGATTACTGTAGATGACAGCGTTATAGAAAGTTCAGAGCGGAGCGGAACGGAGCTAGCGCTGTCTAGCCAGGGGCGGCGGCCAGTGGTGGAGAGTAACTAAGTACATTTTGTACTTAAAGTACTCCTACTTGAGTAAATTGAGGTATTTGTACTTTACTCGAGTATTTCCAATATCCAATGCTTTTGCCTCTATTCCCGCTATATCTCAGAGGCAAATGTTGTACTTTTGCTCCACTACATTTTATTTGAAAACTTTACTTTGTAAATTTGGATTATTATTATAAAACATACATTAATATCCACTTCAGCTCTGTATACATTTCGGCCATTTGAAAATAGCCGATCTACAAGCTCACAATGTGTCGCGACTATTTTCAAACGATTTGTATACATTTGAAAACTTGAAATGGAAATTTTGTGAGTACTTTTACTTTTGGTATACTTTAAGTACATTTTCATGCCAATACTTTTGTACTTTTACATTGTTCTATAGTAGTTCTACATTGCAGTATCGATACTTTTAAACTAGTACATTTTCCACCACTGGAATCAGAATGGCCGACGTGCCTCTCAGACAGAGTTTGGTCCAGAGTGGGGTTTTTTTTTCTCGGGGTGGTTTCAGTGCATCTGATTCCTGCGAGAATAGCCGGAGTGGCCCAGGGGGGTTGAGGGGGGAGGGAGGATGGGGGGAGGGGGACCGCATCGGTCCGGTCAAAGCCAAGAGCAGGATTTTCCGATCGGGCTCAGAATGTCTAACATGGAGGGAGAGGACGAGGGGACTCCAGTATGTGGACTGTTTGCTACTGGGGGTATTTGTCTCTTGGTTTTCTGGAAAAGATTGTCAGAGTCTCTCTGTTCCGTCCATCATAGTCTATCTGTACTCCTAATCAGCAGCACATATTGTAGTCATTACATTACTACGTATGTAAATCTGGACAATATATATATACCCCCCCCTAATAATAAATACATAAATAAATGAATAGCAGGAGACAATGAGTTGCGTAGATCAACCTTGTGTCTAAGACAGTGCCAAACCTATAGGGCCGATTGTTTTACTAATCGTTTGTGATGCTAGTATTATAATTCCCTCCCCTAAAATAGCGAATGTACAGACCTACGTATACAAGCTCACAACGTGATATCCAAAATCCCAGATGATATACTGCATATGGTCTCATATCATTTGTTTTCGGGTTTGACAGTACAACGGAGAGAGACAGGAAACGGGGAGAGCCATGCGCCAAATCCACCGCCGGGCTCGGGAATTGAATCCGGGCCTCGCTGTCAGGCATCAAGGTTGCGGTACGCGCTTTAATTGACTGATCCATTGGCTATACGTGCAGAGAGTGTTACAGAGGCAGGGGCTGAAATTCCCTAAGAGGGCACTTTTGGAAGAAAATAGCAGATCTACATGCTGCGGCGCAGCGACGCAACGAGTGCCCCATAGACTTCCCCATAGAAGTATTTATTTAAAGATGTTTACACCGCGGTCAAAGCCAACTCGGCTCATGACAAATCATGACAATAAACACAATGTTTTGGGCCGATCCAAAAAAATACCAAAACTTTTTCTTGTACCAGAGTATTTCTATATTACAGTATTTTAGCTATCGATACTTTTGCTTCATAAAGCAGGAGTACTGTGTGTGTGTGTGTGTGTGTGTGTGTGTGTGTGTGTGTGTGTGCAGGTGTGCGTGTGCAGGTGTGCGTGTGTACGTGTGCGCGTGCGTGCGTGCGTGTGCGCGCGCGCGTGTGTGTGTGTGCATGCGTTCGCGTGTGTGTGCGCATGCACGCGTATGTGTGCGTGTGCGCGTGTGTGTATGCGTGCGTTCGTGTGTGCATGCGCGCGTATGTGTGTGTGTGTGCGTGTGCATGCGTGTGCGTGTGTCACATTGATGTTGGGGTGACCTATACCTTTAAGGCTATACACTACTGTAGCTCTCTGCAGTTCTCTGCCAGGAAGCCACACAAAGGATTTACGGCCTCCGCTGCATGGATGAAATAAATTGCCAGCCAGGCCACTTGTCTTGAGGGCAGCTTGACAACACAGTGCTGCTCATTCCAATACACAAGCCATGCAGCAGCCCCACCCCCCCGGCCAGTGGTGGAAAGTAACTAAGTACATTTACTTAAGTACTGTACTTAAGTACAATTGTGAGGCATTTCTACTTTATGTGGGTATTTCCAATTTCCAGTACTTTTACTTCTACTCCACTACATCTCAGAGGCAAATATTTTACTTTTACTCCACTACATTTATTTGAAAACTTTAGTTATACTTTAGTTACTTTGCAGATTTTGATTATTATAACAAAACATACAGTAACCACTTCAGCCCTATGCATTTCAATCGCGACGCATTGTGAGCTTGTAGATCTGCTATTTTCAAAAGATTTGCATACATTTGAACTTGAAGATTTGAAATTAGTCTCTGCATAATGACTCAGTACTGTCTACTTTTGGTACTTGAAGTACATTCTGATGCCTGATTTTGTACTTTCACTCAAGTACATTTTGAATGCCGGACTTTTACTTGTAACAGAGTATTCTTACATTGCAGTATTGATACTTTTACTTAAGTAAAACATGTGAGTACTTTTTCCACCACTACTCTCTCTCTCTCTCTCTCTCTCTCCCTCTCTCACTCTCTCTCTCTCTCTCTCTCTCCCTCTCTCTCTCTCTCTCTCTCTCTCGCGGGCGAGAGAGTTTCTCTGTGTGACAGACACTAGCCTATAGGACAATCTATACTGTCTCTACGTGTACAGACCGAACGTCATCTAGACGCGGAGTGTTGGTATCCATCCGTCTTCTGTTGTTATTGGGCCGCTGATGAGGTGTGACATCGGAGAGAACTAATTGTGATTTTAATATGGTCCGGGGGTGTGTGTGTGTGTGTGTGTGTGTGTGTGTGTGTGTGTGTGTGTGTGTGTGTGTGTGTGTGTGTGTGTGTGTGTGTGTGTGTGTGTGTGTGTGTGTGTGTGTGTGTGTGTGTGTGTGTGTGTGTGTGTGTGTGTGTGTGTGTGTGTGTGTGTGTGTGTGTGTGTGTGTGTGTGTGTGTGTGTGTGTGTGTGTGTGTGTGTGTGTGTGTGTGTGTGTATACCTCCCAGCCACACCGCCAAACAGTAGAGTAACACACGGAGGCAGATTATATGTCAAGACGTCCATATTGTTGGGGAATATGACTCAGAGTCTCTGGTCTCACGTTCTCCTAATCAGTGTCTGGGGCTTAATTAGGGGGGTGGGCCTTCCATACAGAATATGTTGTGTGCGCGTGTGTACCGTGTGTACGTGTGTGTGTGTGTTTGTGTGTGTGTGTGTGTGTGTGTGTGTGTGTATTAACTACCCACATTGGGACCAAGATTCCCCAGAAGGATAGTAAATTAAATTCAGTCAAACGTGACTTTATGGGGACATATGGGGACACAATTTTAGACCTATAAGGTTGCAATTAGGGTGCAACAGTTGATCGAACTAATCAATTTAATCTATTCTAAAAAATAAGAGTGATAATAATTTAATTAAATGATCAGTTTATAAGCAATCGCTATTTTGGGAATGAAATTCTAGGCGAAAAGTAAATGGTCGAAACATTTCAGAAAAATCGCCGATCTGCAAGCTCACAGCGCGCGTCATGGTGGATGGCGTTGTGAGTTTGTACTGTAGACCTGCTATTTTCAAAATGTTTGCACTACGACACCATTGTGACAAAGTATAAAATCAATATATGTGCGATACCGTCTAAAGGCCTATGGGAATTCAGTGCTCTATTGATAGAATAATCTAGTAGTGGAGTTTCACGTAGTAAAAGATTCAGGTTGTGGTCAGGGTTGGGACTGGAGTAGGCGTTTATATTCATGTAAGGTTTAGTGTTGGGTTTAGGTTTATAGGGATTATAGGATTGTGGTTAGGGGTTAAAAATCTAATCTAACTTTATTTATATAGCACATTTCACACAACCGAGATTGCCCAAAGTGCTTCACAGGAGAGGATAAAACAAGGCAGATTACATGAAGCATTACATTACATTTCAAAGAAAATCAGGAACAGTACAGCACAACACACAGCAGACATAGACAACCAGAATACGTAACCATTAAAATCAGATAACATTAATAGCCAGAGTGAGAAAATGTGAGTTTTAAGTATAGGGACTTAAAAATCTCAATGGATTGGGCAGCTCTAATAGGGGAGAAGATTATTCCACAGCTCTGGGGCCGCCATGCAGGCCAAAGCTCTCACCACTTGTTCTGAGGGTTCGGGGTGTTGGCACAATCAGCAGCGACTGGTCAGCAGACCTCAGAGCTCTGGGTGGGTTGTAGCGTAAGTTCAGACATATAAAAAAATGGTGCACACACACACAGGTAAAAATAGAATGTTTTAGTCCCCACGGGGATATAGGCTACAAATGTGAGAGAAGAATGCATGTGTTTGTAAGTGTGGTCATTCAACCAGGTGATTCTTTCAGCTTCCTGCTTTCAGTATAGAGCTCTCTCTCTCTCTCTCTCTCTCTCTCTCTCTCTCTCTCTCCAGGACTTGGAGGCCAGGTTGATATTGAACACACACACACACACACACACACACACACACACACACACACACACACACACACACACACACACACACACACACACACACACACACACACACACACACACACACACACACACACACACACACACACACACACGGACACACAGACACACACACACATATTACCTTGTTCCATGGCGAATTCAACTTCCCCAGGAAGCCAACTGGAGGTAATTTAGCGTGGCTTGGCAGACCGTTGCCATTTTACTGAACACGATACCGGCCCCTTGAGCTCCCCGTCTACTCAGCCTGCCCTCCAACAGAGCTCACTACCAGAGGCTGGGGGACAGAACTGATGAGATAAAACTAGATGAAGAGAAAGAGGGAAAAGAAAAAACTAAGCCTTATAGGCATGCAGTAGTCAAGGCCATAATGACCATTCCTCAGTGAACAATTAGAACGTGCAATGAATTGTGGGAAATATGTGGCGCCGTTTCTGCTCCTTTCTGAGCAAAATATACAGAGTGCTTTTTTTCCCGTTTTGTTAACTACTTTCATTCCTATTGTATTATGTTATTATATCCCAATAGAGCAGTGCTTCCCAGTTTTTTTTAGCTCAAGACCCCAAAAAGAAATTTGATATTTGCCCAGGACACAAACTATTGAAAATAGCAGATCTGTAAGCCCACAACGTGTTGCTTTGCACCGTACTGTGAGCTTGTAGATTCGCTATTTTCATTACTTCTTACATTTGTTTTATAATTAATGGCATTTCTTTCATTTTTCTTTCATTTCCTCAAAAAAAGAAATCTTTGAATTTTGTTTTAAATCCATGAGAAAGATATCCCAAAGAACATTTTCAAAGACTTTCTGAAATGGGATAATATGTGTTTGCAATTGGCAGATCTTGTTGAGTTGGTCATTTTTAAAGTGCCACACTGTAACGACGTTGAGTGGATAACAACTATTGAGTGAGAAATTCATGTTAAATAAGTGGTCAGCTTCTAGCACTTTTCAAAAGCCGACACAGTCCTAAATGTCCGTGCTTTGTTCCCTTCTGTTTTAATTAGGAATAACAAGCAGGCTGAGAGGAATTACGTCATTAAATATACAGAAACACACTGAGCTTTAATTTACATTTTCAATTTCACCTCAACCTGCACTCTAAAATTCTGAGTGTTAACAGGACAGTGTTTACACTCCTGCAGTTCAATTAACACCTGATTTATGGTGTGCTGTTATTGCTGTAGCTACACTGACTGAAATCCTATGTGTCTTTAATTTAAACCAACCACACATGCACATGCACATGCACATGCACATGCACATGCACATGCACACTATGCTTATACTGTACCATCAACATTTTATGACAGTATTGAAAATAGCTGAAAATCCCTAAATCTAACCTCTAAATGTATAATCCTAATCTTAAACCTAACCCCAATTTGAATATATTTTTGTTATTGTAATTGTAGTTACAATTATTACATAATTCAAGGTTCAAGGTTGTTCTTTATTGTTACATCTTGTGTACAGGTCCATAAGAGTCAAACTTATTTTAGCATAGATAGCGTAACATTCAAAACAACAAAAACACAGCAAGCACAGCAAACATAAATAATTGCCTAATCGCAATTATTTGAGACAATCACAATTATTTTTGCATAATGGTCACTCATTTCCATGTTTTTCGTTTCCAACATTTTTCAAAAATAGCTGAAATAGCAGATCGTGTCAGTGATTTCTTTGTATGTTTAAGTCATTTGTCATATCTGCCCTGTGCAATTTGTGATCACGAAGCCTAAAAGGCAAACAGGAATATAAATGGTAACGCTCCAATGTTCAATGCAAAAAACACAATAATTATATCATTAATCACAATTATTTATGTGACAATTAATTGTCAACAAATTGATAATCGTGACAGCCCTAGTCCTCACAATGCATATTTCTCAGATTCTACAATACTCGGGGGGCCCTCACAACAAGTATAGGAATAGTAAGAGCACGCACGCACGCACGCACGCACGCACGCACGCACGCACGCACGCACGCACACACACACACACAGACACAAGTCCACACACTGTAGCCCAAAAAAACACAGCATGGACACATTTCAGACTCACTGCCTGGAGGCTGAGGGACTGGGGCATCTGGTGTCCTGGTGATAAGCTCAGTGATGTGCATGTGTGCGTGCGTGTGTGTGCGTGTGTGTGTGTGTGTGTGTGTGTGTGTGTGTGTGTGTGTGTGTGTGTGTGTGTGTGTGTGTGTGTGCATGTGTGTGCATGTGTGTGTGTGTGTGTGTGTGTGTGTGTGTGTGTGTGTGTGTGTGTGTGTGTGTGTGTGTGCGCGCGTGCGCGTCATGTACCCTGACAGAGTAGCCCGGTACGGTCAGGCCTCATTAGTGCACGAGAGAATCCTAGAATGAGGAAAACTACTGTGACAGGCAGGAGTCTAGTTAGGGGACTGAATGCACATACATACACACACGGTCATACACACATAGGTGCACGCACGCACGCACGCACGCACGCACACACACACACACACACACACACACACACACACACACACACACACACACACACACACACACACACAGACCCAGGCTTGGTGCATGGAGTCAGCCCAGCATCAATTAGTCCATGGATGCATGCATGCAGCGCAGCGTCTCTCCATATGTGGAAGCCCAGGCAACAGCTCTTCTTCTAATATGGACCCTGTAGGAAATGGAGATTCAGGGCAGAGCAAAATATAGAACACAATGAGACACATCTGGATGCGGAGGCTGTCGGGACCAGATTGTCACAGTGCTTAAATGCACTGCGGAATCATGGGTGTCGGTTCATTTAGCTCTGCGAGTGTGCAAATGTAACCAATTTGTACACCTTTTTTTTTTGCGTGAAAAGGCACGTTTTTAGTTTAGTTTAATGTTGTGGCAGTCAGGGGCGAGATTCAAAAACCTCAGAAAAAACCCCCCCTGCTAAAATAGCAGATCTACAAACTCGTCGTGACTATTTTTGCTACTGTCTATCTTTATTGTTTTTTACAGAAGATTATTGGATACTTGCCACGACTAAACAAACAAAGTTATTTTGTGAGTTCTAGTTACCTATAATAACCCTGTTGCAGAGCTAGAAATGAATGAACACAGAGGATTTCAACTGTGTTTGGAAAGGGAGCACATAGATTATTTAATGCATTCACTGCTTCGGTTGCTGAATGGTAATTGCCGAAAAACAAATCCACCCCAAAAAAAGCGAATTGGAAAATAAGTTGGAGACCGAGCGAGCGGGAGAAAAGTAATAGAGTCCTGCTTTTCCAATGGATCTGGAACACAGAAAAACAGATCCATTACAATCAGGTGCGTCAGACGGAGCTGTGTCTTTGGGTCCGATCAATTATTAAATGCTTTGCTGCTCATTACTTGATGCTTCTTCTGTGTCTCTGCATGCAGTGATACATTATGTGTGGCTCATAATAGAAATATTAGCTTCGTTAAAAAGAGAAGAAAGGAAAGAATAGTCTAATTTGCGTATCACTTTAACCATGGAGTTGATTTGGGGTCAGCTGTATTTGGACCAACGGTGCGTTGGTCCGACTCGCCCCGCACTAACCCTGTCCCTAACCCTATAACCACCACATTGTCGGTCTAATGCCCTGTCAGAATTACGAGCGCATCCCGTTGATTTGTACAGCACGATACGGTTCTCAACCTAAACCATGCATATGCTGATGATAAACTGTGTACAGTAAACGCAACACATATGTTCTGCGAAATTAGCGCCATTACCACTCGCTTAACTTAATTCACAACACATAGGCCAATCGACGCATTAAATGTATGAAACAAAAACAGGATAGATAAATAGCGCATGGCTTCGGGGGCGAGTCACCATTGAGGATGCGTTGTGTGGACATTGTAGATGGAACCTAATTACATCATTAACGAGAGCATATGGAGCGTTGACGGAGCCATGCTGAATTATGAAGGTAACTTGAGTGATTTGACTTTGGATTATTCCTGGATTGCTGCGGGGCGAGGCACACAAACCGTTGTTCTGCGCACACACCGCTAGCATGGCTAAGCAGATAGGGTTAATTAATTGATGAACAACACAGTCTTGGAACATATGGAATGATGGAGCGGCTTTTGAATTATGGAGCAGCCGAGCGCCGTGACTGCTGGTGTCCGGCCATGTGTCAGCCCTGTGCGACCCCCCCCCACACACACACACACACACACACACACACTACACACACTACACACACACTGTGTCTAGCTGTGGACAGCTGGTCAGATTGCTCATGTTCAATTGCGTTAGGGACCAATCAATCAAACTGGGGCGGCTGGTTCAGTTGTTTAAGGAGGGTTGATGGAGCGAGAGTGAGTCCATTGTGATTTAAACACTTTGGTGCCGTTAAGGACGTTTTATGAGGAGCTGTTGACTGGTGTTGCCGGTCTGAACGAAATAAACGTCAGCAGGACATGAAGGATATTATGGCCTTCTTTAGTTATGTAGATCATTTTTCTTTACCTTTGAATGGTGTTTGGTGGGAAATGAACGCCTGGGCTGCCTTGACGCCGGTAGGACGGAGTATCAGACTCCTTCCTTGACGCCGGTAGGACGGAGTATCAGACTCCTTCCTTGACACCGGTAGGACGGAGTATCAGACTCCTTCCTTGACGCCGGTAGGACGGAGTATCAGACTCCTTCCTTGACACCGGTAGGACGGAGTATCAGACTCCTTCCTTGACACCGGTAGGACGGAGTATCAGACTCCTTCCTTGACACCGGTAGGACGGAGTATCAGACTCCTTCCTTGACACCGGTAGGACGGAGTATCAGACTCCTTCCTTGACGCCGGTAGGACGGAGTATCAGACTCCTTCCTTGACGCCGGTAGGACGGAGTATCAGACTCCTTCCTTGACACCGGTAGGACGGAGTATCAGACTCCTTCCTTGACGCCGGTAGGACGGAGTATCAGACTCCTTCCTTGACACCGGTAGGACAGAGTATCAGACTCCTTCCTTGACGCCGGTAGGACGGAGTATCAGACTCCTTCCTTGACACCGGTAGGACGGAGTATCAGACTCCTTCCTTGACACCGGTAGGACGGAGTATCAGACTCCTTCCTTGACACCAGTAGGACGGAGTATCAGACTCCTTCCTTGACTCCGGTAGGACGGAGTATCAGACTCCTTCCTTGACACCGGTAGGACGGAGTATCAGACTCCTTCCTTGACACCGGTAGGACGGAGTATCAGACTCCTTCCTTGACACCGGTAGGACGGAGTATCAGACTCCTTCCTTGACGCCGGTAGGACGGAGTATCAGACTCCTTCCTTGACACCGGTAGGACAGAGTATCAGACTCCTTCCTTGATGCCGGTAGGACGGAGTATCAGACTCCTTCCTTGACACCGGTAGGACGGAGTATCAGACTCCTTCCTTGACACCGGTAGGACGGAGTATCAGACTCCTTCCTTGACACCAGTAGGACGGAGTATCAGACTCCTTCCTTGACTCCGGTAGGACGGAGTATCAGACTCCTTCCTTGACACCGGTAGGACGGAGTATCAGACTCCTTCCTTGACACCGGTAGGACGGAGTATCAGACTCCTTCCTTGACACCGGTAGGACGGAGTATCAGACTCCTTCCTTGACGCCGGTAGGACGGAGTATCAGACTCGGAAAAATCCCAAGTGTAGTTTTTCTGTCACACTGATGTTCAAAACTCAACCGAGCGCAAATGTCCACTATAGCCGCACAGTCACAATGAACATCCCTGAAGACAATCACCTTACCCTGATAGCTGTGAGACCGGGCCGTAACAATTAGTACATCATCGCAATCGCAGTTATTTGAGATATTCGCAATTGTATACTTTTTGAAAAGATTGCGGAAATAGCTGATCTTACTGAGCTCACGATGGTTCGCACTGTGGCGCGCTGTGAGCTTGTAGAACAGTAGATCGGCTATTTCGGCTGGTTTTAAAAATGTTTGAAAGTGCTGTATAAGATTGTTACGTGCATGGCTTGTTTTGAGCAGAGTGCGTTGTTAATTTTGATTACTGCAAGGTACCCGTCATTGTCAGTAATGTCTGTGTATATTTAAGTTGTTTGTCATATCGGCTCTGTGCAACATTTGTACGCAAAGCTTAAAAGGCAAACAGATGTATATGTTCCGATGTTTAATTAAAAAAAACCCAATGAACTCATTAATCGCAATTATTTGTATGACATGTACAGCTTTACTAGTATTGCATTTTAGTGGCCTTTAGAAGGCTTATTTATACCAGATTTCAGATCTTGATCAAATGCAAATTAAAAAAAGGCCTTTTGAATTATTCGATAGCATTTCATTTTAAACAAATAATTTCAATTTGATTAAAATGTTCTCGTAAATTAAATTCTCAATAACATGATGATGACACACACGGATAAGATCTGGACTTGTCATAACGTCATAATGAAGAATGGGAGAGTGGAGATAGAATCGCCACCCATGCTTCCCCCAGCGGAGGGTGTGTGTCTTTGTTTCACAACAGAACTTTCCGAACCGATTTTCAGTGGTGTAAAGTAACTAAGTACATTTACTCAAGTACTGTACTTAAGTACAGTTTTGAGGTATTTTTGAGGGGAGCTAGCCCTTCCTATACTCAGCCATAGTGTAGATTTGTGTCCTAACACAAACATTAAATGAATGGAGAATGTTCGTCATATGTGACTGAGCAAATCGGCTATTATGTCCTAACACAAGCATTAAATGCCATTGATTATGAATGGAGAATGTACATCATATGTAGACGAGCAAATCGGCTATTTTGTCCTAACACAAGGATAAATTCCCATTCATGCATGATGATAAGAGCGCATTCACCTCACTTCACACAGGTGTGATTTTTTACTTTACTGGAGTATTAACATTTTTCCATATCCTACTACTTAATGTACTTTTACTTCAGTAAAATTATTTAAAAACTTTAGTTACTAGTTACTTTGTAGATTACATTTTGGCCATTTGGAAAATAGCCGATCTACAAGCTCACAATGCGTTGTGATGCAACACATTGTGAGCATTGTAGATCTGCTATTTTCAAATTATTTGTATAGCCTACTGTACATCCGAAAACTTTCTACTTTTGGTACATTAAGTACATTTTGATACCAATACTTTTGTACTTTTACTCAAGTCCACTTTTAATTCCTGACTTTTACTTGTAACAGAGTATTTCTACATTGCCACATTGATACATTTACTTGAGTAAACTGCGAGAACCTTTTTCCACCATTGCATATTTTTCCACTGCATAGTTGTGTGTCATCCAATGTTGCGACCAGAGGTTATTACACTACACATGCTTTTTCTTTTGGTGGCCGCGAGAAGAACGGTTTTGCCGTTATCATGGCTGCTAAAAATACAAGAACCGTGGCCATACAATACATATAGCCAAAGTTGTAGCAATCCATCAAATGGCTACGGTGGCGGGGGTTGCTGCTGTGTCATTTAAGCTTTGTTGCCTTCGCAGCATGACGTGGCTTGAGATGGTGGCTATTGTTTTAGTCTCTGCTGGGCTACAGTGGCGCTGATCAATAGGCTCTGTTACACAAGATAAATTTCCCATGGCTCTGCCTGTCTGCGCTGCTCCCTCCGTCCCCAGCTGTCGCACGTTTCTCTCTCCCTTCTCTTATTTTCTCTCCCTCTCTCCTGCTCTCTTATATCTCTTACGCACGCACGCACGCACGCACGCACGCACGCACGCGCGCGCACACACAGGTTTGTACTTGTGAGGACTTTTGGGAAGTTTTAGGACGGCACTGAAAATAGCAAAAAATAAATAAAAATAGCCAAATATAGCCGGAAAATTGCAGATCTACAAGCCAAGCTCTACACGCTGCGACTCGTTGTGTACAGCTATTCTACTGTTTTCGAGTGATGCTAGGGTTTTAGTTTACTTATTAGTTGACTATTTCTATGCATTTGATGTATTACCTTGTGTTGTTCTTGCTTACTGTAAGTCGCTCTGGATTTAGAGTGTCTGCTAAATGCCTAAATTGTAAATTGTAGATAGCGCTATTTGCAGTGAGTGACATCAGTGCACAACTAAAATAAGGAAAACTCCAACCCTAACCTCTAAACATAACCTTTAAATGTTTAATCCTAACCTGAATATCTTCCTTAACATCTTCTTAACCATAAAGCAACCTTTTCTCTTGGGGGGACCTGCAGGAAAACTGTCCTCACAATGTCTATTTCTCAAATTCCACTATTATTTGTGAGGACATTTGGTCCTCATAAGTACAGTAATAGAAGTACACACGCGCGTACAGAATGCACGCACACACACACACACACGCACGCACGCGCACACACGCACACACGCACGCACGCACGCACGCACGCACGCACGCACACAGGCACACAGGCACACACACACAGGCACACACACACACAGGCACACAGGCACTCCACAATAAGTTTGCTGATTATGCTTGGGCTGTGTTTCTTCCCTCTGGAGAATATACATGGGACGTTAAGGGACAAACTAATGCTGCTGCTACCTTTGAACTAGTGTCTGGAGAAATGTTGTTTATTGCACATTGATCGGAACAATAACACGCAGCATGGGGCTTATGGTGAGCCTGAAGCATGACGGTGTACATTAATCACACTCGTGTGAAGTGAGGGGCGCCTCACTGTGGAAGCGGGTCCTTTTTATTTATTTACATTAAAAGTCCAGAGACTTAGCTGCCATATGACGTCACGAGTGGGTCCTGTTTCTTTGTTGGGTTTTTTCTTTTCCAAACATTAAAGTCCATAGACTTTCTGAAAGCCACACGTTGGAGGGGAAAGCGCCCCTCAACAATAACATGTCAACGCCTTACTCTCATGTATAGCGAGAAAGAAGAAACGTGTATATTCTGGCTATTAAAACAACGCAAACAAAGAACTAAATATATTGAGAGGAGTGAGTGTGCGAGCAAATGAGTCAACGAAGCTGGTCAGCTTTTCAATCAATTCGCAAAAAAAGAAAAAGAAAAGAAAAAGAATTACATAAACCAATCTATCACCTCCATTAATCTCCGAGACCACCATCCAATTAATTGTTTATCATTGATAGAGCATGAAATGAACAATTAGATTGGAACATCAATACATTTCACACTGTGATAGTGATGTGAAATTCCAAATGACCCGCATAACCAGTAGCGAGCATCATTATGCTAACAACAGTAGACATAGACACAACGGATTCGATTCTAATTTGTTGCCTTTATAATTATATATTAAAAGGAAATCAATGAAATATATGAAATGTACCTTTGCAAGCTTAGATTAGGGTTTTGTTTTTACTTTTAGTGTCGATGTTTCTGTATTTTATCTGTTACGGACTGAAGTATCATTATCTGATGAATCCGAAATAATCCCTACAGTCTTTTAGAATGCGTTGATATGGGTAAGCTGCAACCCATAACTTTATTCAGTGCATAAAACACAATTTTAAGAGAGATTATGATAATGATAAGGCAATATTATATAACTGACACAACCGCAGTATTTGGAGGTGCTTAGGTGGCTAGGGTTTGTTTACAAGGGAGAGATAGAGACGGCCAGCTAAGCATTTTTTCTACTACGTGGCTTATTTCGAACCTATTATCTGTAAAATGAGTAATACACCATCTGGGGGGGGGGGTCCTTGACATGAAAAGGTTTATATATATATATATATCCTTTATTTCAATAAATCAATGTATATTGACAGGAAATCACACACAGCAAAGTTCCACCGGGCTCGCAAATCGAACCTGCGAATCCCTGTCAGGCTGCATCAATGCCCTGTACTGCAATGACATTTTCAGTAATTTTATGTTGACGGTTCAGTCTGTTTCTGAACCAATCAGAATGCCTCATCCCTTCAGGCTATAGGATGTTTGAATCTCAATCAATCACTGCAGGTGTCCAGCAAGGCTAGGGTTTGTTTACAAGGGAGAGAGAGAGACGGCCAGCTAAGCATGTTTGCTACTACGTGGCTTATTTCTAACCTATAATGATACATCTTTTATTGTGCTGATTATGTTTAAAATGAGTAATACACTGTCTGGATGTCATCTTGAATGAGATTAAAACAGAGTAGTTCCGTAATTAAAAACAGCTGTGTTTGAAGAACATGCAGCTATGGAAATCAAACAGGTGAACCAAATCAAGATTAATTTATATTCATGAAAGTCTATCTATGTCATCACGCAGCACGTTTTTGTTCACGGGAAGTAACTAAAATTGCCTTTTTTGGGACTTTTGATATTAAAATACGCAAAAGTGGATTTCTTCCCATTGTTTTGGCATCTATTGTTAGGTGAATGCCCATATGATGACCACGGATATGCTTTAACAGTGTGAAAGCATATTTTCATTTCTTTAACTACTCAGTCACAGGCACCCCTAGAAGAAACAGTTTGAGATCCACTGCGTTAGACGTCTGTGACCCCTGTGTGTGTGTGTGTGTGTGTGTGTGTGTGTGTGTGTGTGTGTGTGTGTGTGTGTGTGTGTGTGTGTGTGTGTGTGTGTGTGTGTCCGCAAGGTTGCCTGGTCGAACCCGGGCTCCCCCAGAGTTAGTGTCGAAGTGTCCTTGAGCAAGACACTGGTTGGTTCCTTGCATGGTTTCCCCCGCCATTGGTGTATGGATGTGTGTGTGAATGGGTGAATGTAATGGGTGAATGTAATGAAATTTACCATTTAATTTCCAATTTCCAGTACTTTTACTTACTTACTTACTACTTACAATTTACAATTTACAATTTAGGCATTTAGCAGATGCTCTTAATGTATGTTTTGTCATAATATTCTGAATCTACAAAGTAACTATAGTATCTAAAGTTTTCAAATAAATGTAGTGGAGTAAAGTAGGCTACAATATAGTAGTAAGTGATGTATGCCATGCTTTTGTTGATGTATGCCATGCTTTTGTTATTGCTTAATGTAAGTCGCTCTGGATTAACCACTTCAGCCCTATATACATTTCAGCCATTTGAAAATAGCCGATCTACAAGCTCACAATGTGTCGCGATGCAACACATTGTGAGCTTGTAGATCAGCTGTTTTCAAAGGATTCATATACATTTGAAAACTTTCAATGGCACATTCGGCATAATGAGTACTTTTAGTACTTTAAGTACATTTTGATGCCAACACTTTTGTACTTTTACTCAAGCACATTTTGAATTCCGTAACGGTAGCATTTCTTAATTGCAGTATTGACGCTTTTTCTGAAGTAATAACTTTGAGTACCTTTCCCCCACCCCTGCAGGCCTGTATATGCTGTCACCACCACTAACCCGCCAGAAGAGGAGCAGCAGCGCCCCGCCATTCCGCCTGGCCCCAGCAGGACGTACCGCCGCGCTTACTTCCAGGTCACCCTTGGAGGTCATGTGGACTGCACGCCTGCTCTTCCTCTGTACCTTGTGTGCCCCCATCACCATAGGTAAGACACAGCACACCATACAAATACTAATAATAAGATATAGCCTCGGTTCCCAGGCTTTTATTTTCGTTCGCATCCGGCTCAAAAATTAAAGCCTGGGGAAACGAGACACATTTCCTGGTCTAGGAGTGGGAGTGAACTACAGTGACAGAGGGGCGTTGCCCCAAATTTGGTGATGTCAGTTTTCTCTCCTGTTTTCTACTGGGGAGGGGAGGGGCGGAGGGGGATGGGCGCTCAGATGAACCAATATTATCCAGCGCAAGCTCCATGCGCTACCCGCCCCTATAGACCAGAAAGCACGGTTGCTCGGCCAGGCTACTAAGATACTATTACTAACCCCTAACCCCATCACCATAGGTAAGACATGGCACACGATACTAAGATACCTACCCGACTCTAAGCCCATCACTATAGGTAAGACACAGCACACAATACTAAGATACTAGTCTCGCGTAGCCAGACAACTATTGCACAATCTCCGAATGTTATTGTAGAGTCTGGAACTACACCTCCCAAAATCCGAGTAAGGAAGCTGCCATTTCCGTTCACGGAAATATCTTTTAAAATATCTTTACATTGTATTTTTTAAACTTCCATTCCTGCTAAGCAGCAAGCATGCTTAGATGATTTCTATTTATCATCTAAGACTGTAAAGATGACACGGAAGTGGGGAGGAGTCTCCGCTTTATCGTTTACTCATGGTAGAGCTTCCGTTGCACCAGACTGTATGACGGAAGCATTTGAAAATTGCTAGAGGCAACAGTCTGGCAACGCGAGACTACTAAGATACTAACCCTAACTCCATCATTCCATCACACTGCATAACAGTGGTACCCGAACCTTTTAGCTCAAGACCCAAAAGAGAAATTCGACATTTGCCCCGGGACCCAAACTAGTGAAAATAGCAGATTTGACCCACCGACTTCACATTCGACACACGTGTTCCACACCCCCACAGGGAGTGCAGTGCCAGGTATCGAGTCGGTCAGACCCACGGTTCTCCAGAACCACCACAAAAGGCTCTGGTCAGGCTCTGCCAGTGGGCCTAATGAGGCCAACTCCTTTCACCTGGGCCAGGCTCTGCCAGTGGGCCTAATGAGGCCAACTCCTTTCACCTGTGCAATTTCCAGCCTCTGCCTCAGCCAATTGAGGCTCAACCAATCAGGCTCTGCCAGTGGGCCCAGTTGATTGCCAAGTACACTTTTCAGTTTGCAGTCTTCACACACACACAGGCACACAGGCAGTCAGGCACATACACAGATCTCCATGTGGGACACCGGCTGACAGTTAAAACGGGTGCTATGGCAATGAATATCATTAGGTTCCCAAGTTGCATCGTTCCCAAGTAGGCCGGTGGCCGACTGCGACGGGCATGTACAGGTCTAGTTTTATATAAATTAGTGGAGAAAAAAATCTTTGAATTAATTTATAATTCATGAAAAATGTGTTTGAGAATGTTTCTTGACAATGTTTTAGAAAAGATAATTCAAATCAAAATGTAGGAAACAGTCAAGGTTGAAAACACATTGAAGTCACGTAAAAACGAGAACATAGACATACATTCAGCCAATGTATGTCAGTAGTGGGAAAAATATACTCAGAATTGCAGCTAAAAGTAGAAATTCCACTTGTTGAAATGCTCTGTTAAAGTCCTGAATTCAAAATGTTACGTGAGCAAAAGTACCATGGTACCGTATTGGCGACGCATCACGACATATTGTGATCTTGTAGCTTCGCTGTTTTTTAATCCAGAATATATTGAAAGCATTTTTAAATACATCCAAATAACACCTTCATTTATATTTTTGTTAAATCAGACATTGTACAAAATTAATGTAACCAAATGTAACCAAATGTTTTACAGTGTATATGTCATTTCAATTAACATTGCACTGAGTACAGTATGCAAAAAGTTACACAATTTACTTGACATATGCTTCTGCTTGCTGCTACGAACATGTGGGCAGTCCATTCTCTCCCTTGTGCGTGCGTGTGCGCGTGCTCGCACACACACACACACACACACACACACACACACACACACACACACACACACGTACACACACACACACACGCGTGCGCGCATACAAGCAGACGAGAAGTGCAGATGCCATCCCAGTGGGTTGTCAGTGAGTTTCCTCTGCTCTCCTGCTGTGGTGGGGAAGTAACTAAGTACATTTACTCAGGTACTGTATTGAAGTATAATTTTAAGGCATTTGTACTTGAGTATTCCCAATTTCCAATACTTTTACTTCTACTGCAACTGGCAACTGCCCTAGCAGATCTACAAGCTCACAATGTGTCGCGATGCGACACATTGTGAGCTTGTAGATCTGCTATTTTCAAAAGATTGTTCTACATTTGAAAACTTTAAATGGGACATTCTGCATATAATGACTACTTTTTACTTTTGGTACTTTAAGTACATTTTGATGGCAATTCTACTTGTAACAAAGTACTTCTATATTGCAGTATTGCTACTTTTACTTAAGTAAAGAAATGGAGTACTTTCCCCCACCACTGCTCTTGTGTGACGGTGGGCTTTGAAGACCCCTGCAGAGAGCACTGGCCCACTTGGACTTAATCCTATTAATGGCTGCTGTCAATCACACCGTATACCAGGAAGAAATACGCCACATGTGCACCCACGCACAGACTCGGCACATGCACACACACACACACACGCACGCAAACAACAAACGCAGTGCACAGAGTACACACAGGCACACAGACATCAAGGGCTTTGCATTAAGTCAGAGATGAGTTTCAGTGAGAGAGTTTTGCATCCATGTCTAAATAATATGTCAACATATTGCTGTAGCTGTCGCGCAGAAACCTCACACAGTCTTTTTGTTTTTTCGTAAATTAATGCCCTACTTCACAAAAAATCATCAAAAGTAGCGTGGAGCGAGGCATTTTGAGCTTGTAGATCGGCTGTTTTTGTTATTTTTGTACGGTTGTACGACCGTACAGACTGTATAAATAAGATAAGCTAGGAGAGACCCTACGAGTGTGCTGTTTGTGGAACAAGCTTCTAAATGTTCTTTCCTGCCTTGAACTCCTGACCCCCCCCCCCCTCTCTCTCTCTTCTTTCCTTTATTTGTTTTCTTTGGAAAATAACACGATGGGAACTATGCACAAAAACAAATTTCACCCACTTTTTTTACTTGTAATATGAGGTTGCCATATGGATGGCAAAAGTAAGTTACTACGTAGTCTACTTAAGCCCCATTTCCATAATAAATAGTGGATCGACACGGTGCCGTGAACCCAAAACTGCTGTTTTGTGAGTTTGACCTTTTCTTTTGCCTATAGGCAGTATATATACTGCTATACTATAAATAGAGATGTCAGGTTGATGTACTGTAAATGTGTGGTAAAGAAAACGCGTTGATCTGAAATCAGATTCATCTGCAAAGAAAACGTTTATGCATAAAATAACTGAATTTGAGTGAACACCATTCCCTAAAAGAGCCCAAATGACTCCCCCGGGGTTGTCACAGTACAGTATGAGTGAATGGAGTGCACTGTTGTTAGAGAGTAGTTCACCCAGAAAATGACTTATTTTCGATCAATTACAGGGCTGTCACGATTACAAATTTAAGTTGACGATTAATTGTCACAGAAATAATTGCGGTTAACGATTTAATTGTGTTTTTTTGCATTGAACATTGAAGCGTTACAATTTGTATTTATGTTTGCCTTGTAGGATTCATGATCACAAATTGCATAGGGCAGATGTGACAAATGTCTTAAAGACGTAGTGAAATGAAAAATGCACTTTTAAAGCATATC
>NC_136809.1:44262972-44270472 GCF_951216825.1 Electrona antarctica
CGTGTGTGTGCACGCACACACACACACACACACACACACACACAGCTGTGCACAGAGTAATGCATACAAATGTATATATGATACGATAATATGCGGTGGAAACGTATGTACATGAAAACCACTCCTTTATTAATATTATTATTATTATTATTATTATTTATTTTTTAAGATTTAGAAATAGTGAAAATAGCCGATCTACAAAGCTCACATCACCCTGCTCTTGCGACGTGTCGTGAGGTTGTGCTACTGTCACTACAACGTGTGACAGTAGCTGTGCTACTACTGTGCTACTAACACTACAACGCTGTTGTATAAAGTAATAATAATAATAATAATAATAATAATAAACTTTATTTATATAGCACCCTTCATACAAGTAGGGCAGTGGTTTTCAACCCTTTTCGTATCGAGGTACATTATTTATTCTGCATTTGAGCCACTGAGAGAAGCTGTAACAGGCAAACGTTGATCAAAATAAATGTAAATAGTACATTAAGTAATGCAGAACAAATTATGCACCGAGACTGACATTTTGGGGTTGAGAACACAGCGTGTGCAATACCTTTGGCTGGCTGGCGGTGCACATTTGAAATGCAATTAAGTAGGCTACATTTTCATTTTTCAAAACAACAGCCATTGGCCAAATTGGTGCTGTACAAAAATTACACAAATAGACAAGGGATATAACATTGACACAGAGAACAAAACACAACAAACAGAACAGTTCTCAACACTAGTGCAGCAGTCTGCTGTGGTTCTCTGTCTCTTCTGGATCGGGCCCACTTTAACAGCCCACCCATCTGACCACTTAACACTATGGGTGGGCCACGTGCCTTTGTTTTAATGATCAATCAATCGATTGTGTTCCGGCTTGGATTAATCTGTATCACAAGTTTTACAGAAAAATGACAATGACATTTTTTTTATATAGGCTACCTTATTTCATAGGCTATTAATGTTATATTAAAAAATACAATCTTTGTGTGTGGCAAATTATTTGGGGGGCCACTTGCAATTGACCCTTTGTCAAGTCCTGCCGGTGGTTGTGCCCCTCTTCGCACCCATTGGTTGCTGTTTCTTGTTTGGACAAAAATCCTTTCACTCCATCCACTACCATTGAAAAAACGTGTTTTTTTTCCAGTTGCTTCATATTGATATTCTGTTTATTCAATTCCTATTTTAAACTTAAACTTGGTGTCAGTAAAACGGAACATATCAGGTGCAACATAGTGACTGGGTGTAGCCTGGCTAATAAGAACATATCAGGTGCAACATAGTGACTGGGTGTAGCCTGGCTAATAAGAACATATCAGGTGCAACATAGTGACTGGGTGTAGCCTGGCTAATAAGAACATATCAGGTGCAACATATAGTGACTGGGTGTAGCCTGGCTAATAAGAACATATCAGGTGCAACATAGTGACTGGGTGTAGCCTGGCTAATAAGAACATATCAGGTGCAACATAGTGACTGGGTGTAGCCTGGCTAATAAGAACATATCAGGTGCAACATAGTGACTGGGTGTAGCCTGGCTAATAAGAACATATCAGGTGCAACATAGTGACTGGGTGTAGCCTGGCTAATAAGAACATATCAGGTGCAACAAAGTGACTGGGTGTAGCCTGGCTAATAAGAACATATCAGGTGCAACAAAGTGACTGGGTGTAGCCTGGCTAATAAGAACATATCAGGTGCAACATAGTGACTGGGTGTAGCCTGGCTAATAAGAACATATCAGGTGCAACATAGTGACTGGGTGTAGCCTGGCTAATAAGAACATATCAGGTGCAACATAGTGACTGGGTGTAGCCTGGCTAATAAGCCAGACACGAATCTGCCGTTGGCCAAAAATAATTGCCTGCGGCGGAATATGAGTCTGGCAGTGTGATATGAGTCTGGCTTATTAGCCAGGCTAGACTGGGTGAGTTTTTTTCTTTTGCTCCAAAAATGATGTTTTAGCAAATTCAACATAAACAACTGTAAGGCGGAACCAGGGAGGAACAAGGGCAGAAAGAGCCTGCTGGTTCAGAAGGCTGACAAGTGACAATGGGTCAAATTGAGAAGTAGCCTGGCCCAGCCAGTGTGATTTCTGGTCTATAGGGCAGAAGTAGCCTGGCCCAGCCTGGGTGATTTCTGCTCTAGAGGGGCGGATTCAAATTTGCCGGCGACGCCGACAACCGCCGGTGGATTGGTTCACCGATCTGTGTGCCCGCCCCCCTCCTCCTCCCCTCTCCTCCCCTCCCCTCCCCTCCCCGGCAGAGCACAGCAGAGAACGTCACCAAATTTAGAGCGACGCCCCTCTGCACTGTTTTTGGCTTATTTATTTATTTAATTTATTTTTTAACAAAACGCCTGCGGTCCCCGAGGCTATTTGAGAAGCAGCGTATTAGTGCATAGAGGTGAGTTTTCAGTGAGAGATGGAAGGATCACACCAGAGGTAGGTTGTTCCACAGCCTCTTAGATCGCTGACCTAAAAGGAACGGTCACACCGGAGCGCTAATGGAGACTGTGGAACAGCCAGGGGCAGCTGATTGGACCACCTCAGTGACCTATAGGGCCAGACTGAGGGCAAAGTACATCACTGAATGATGGAAGTCCTAACTTAGCTCGCCAATTTAATACTTTCGACTAGTGAACTAGTGGCCAGACTGGGATCAGGGATGTAAGCTTAGATTGCCAATTTAACAGTGGTACTGTGGTGGAGAAAGTACTCCATTCTGTGTACTTCAGTAAAAGTATCAATACTGCAATATAGAAATTACCGAAAATGTATATACTGCAGAAGTGGTTGTCTCATGAGGAACCAGAACTCTTTTTATACTGTGTGGGTAGTGTTAATTCAATTTACAATTTACAATTTAGGCATTTAGCAGACGCTCTTAATCCAGAGCGACTTACATTAAGCAATAACAAAAAGCATGGCATACATCACATATATATTCACGAGGAGAATTCTTTTTATACTGTGTGTAGGTAGGTGTTCGCAAGGAGAACAACAGTTTAGAAACTTCAATTATTTACAGTATTAAAAACAACTTAAACCTATAAACTTTGTTGCAGAGTCCTGCACGGGTCCAATTTTCGAAACCCGCACCCACCCTGCCCGTCAATCATCAGTTCCGCAACCTGCCTGTTACGCGTGATTTATATAAAAATCAAAACCAGATCCGCCCCGCCCATCAAAAAATAGACCCGTTGCCCGCCCTGTTACCTGTTCGTATCACCAGCACCGCTCGCTATATTTGACTTTATTTCGACCTAAATGCTGTAATATATCAACAAGGATAAGGTGATAAAAAAAACGATCCAAGGCTGTTTCTGTATCACAAATTACGTTAGAACTTTAGTTACTTTCAGAGTGACACATTACATTACCTGGGTTAGCTTACATCTTGTGTTGAATGTTGACATTGTAATCCCTTGGTGTTTCATCAGTGTGAGCGTGATGATAATGGGCTACTGGCTACAGCTTGTGATAAAAATTAAACACCACACGTGAAATGTACAATAAGGAAGCAAGGATTCGGCCGTGATGTCACTGCTAAGGAAGTAGCACACTAAGCAGTATAAGCACAGCAGCAGAAACGGAACGCCATTATGAAGGAATCGGCACATCACTGGCGATTCCTTGGGCATGTGACGGACTTAAATTGTCTCCGCTGTTGAGAAGCACCCAGCTCAGCTGCTGTTTATAACATCCTGCAGTGCGGGTGCACTCTGATTAAAAAAGGTCACCCACCCGCGTTTCGTTGCGGGTACCCGCGGGTATCTGACCCGTTGCAGGACTCTGCTTTGTTGTACTACGTCAATAGCGAACATTAGCCCATCTATATGGCAATTTTCACCTAAATGTTTGTGTATTTTTTGCTGAATGTTTTTGTCTATTTTTGCTTACATAGCCAGAAAAGTAACGCTATAGGGTCCATGTGATTAACTCAAAATATAAAGATATAGATATAAAGGTAGAAATAACTAGAGAATATACAAATTATATAAAATAAATGCTCTGTAGAAATAACCTCCGTATAGCTGTGGCATTTTATAGTAGCTGAAAGCGAGACAGAGATGATTGACTGAACTCCAATATAATATACACAGAAAATTGCAGAATACTAAACAGGATGAGATGAAGGCCTGGATGGCTGTCTCTAGGTCACGAAAGGACAAGCATGATTTGTTTTTGGAGGTTGTTCTAAGATGGAAAGGAGAATGATTTGTTTTTTGGAGATTGTTCTAAAATGAAAAAATATATATAAAAAAAAAAAACAACCTTTAAAGAATATACTGTTAGATGCTGACAGTTGCCTTACAGGTTCTCTGAGAAGGAAATTGACTTAGGCGGGCGGGGGAGGCATTCCGTGGCAGAATCTGAATAATGTCAGTCTCGGACTCAGTTAAAGACTATAATGTTAGATGGTGACAGTTGCCTTACAGGTTCTGTGAGAAGGAAATGGACTTAGGTTAGGGGAGGCCTTCAGTGGCAGAATAACAATAATGTCAGTCTCGGACTCATTTAAAGAAGGAAGTAAATATGCCATCCGGTGACTTTGTCCTCAAGACAGTCACTGAGGTTTTCAGAGAGCCATACACAGGTCACCATATTTCAGCTTTGTATATGGTTAACATTACGCCTAATTTATACTTCAGTGTCAATAGTCAATCAACAAGCAAGCTCACAAAGCGTCACAATGTGACATGTGATCTTGTAGATTGGCTGTTAATAATTTACGTGACAGTTAATGGAGAAATGGTTGTGTTGATTTGATTAGATTTATTTATTAGATCCCCATTATCCCCATCAGAACAAAAACAAATCATATTTCCTATCATTACATACACCCTTCAACGCAACAGTACAACACAATACAAACTCATAACCTGTCTAATATATTTCATAGCTCCACAGTACAATTTAATCTTCAACATTGATGTCAAAATATATTATAGTGGGACCACTGGGATGTATAATATATCTCCTTTACATCTCTTGAGTGAACAAAAACAATTTAAACTTTTTCTTAAAACTCATATAGGCTAGTTACTTTCAGTGTCCATTGACAACGTTTAAACCGTCGCTGTGCTCTACAGTCCTGTACTGTCCATCTGTTTTATTAGCACAAATAGCTTAGCCGGTAAACACGCGCAGACAGACGTCTCATGCTTGGGATAATGGTTCAATGTCGGGTTGTAAATCACGGCGTTGTCAAGAAGACACAGCCAGCCGGAGGATCAAAAGAGCAGCGCTCCCTCTCTGAAAGTTGAACTATTGTCCGCTTGAAGCGGCCAGGGCACTGCGCCAAAAACACGCCAGACACAGGGATAGCAGACAATGCTCGGCCACTGGCAGGAGGAGCGCTGTACAACGTCTGTACCACGGAAATACACCGTGGTGGAAAGTAACTTAAGTACATTTACTTAAAGGGATAGTTCACAATTTTTGAACTTAAGTTGCATGAAATACTTGCCATTAATATAGTGGTTGCAACTGTGTTAATTGATTGCCCGAGTCAATAAGGGGGTTCTGCTCTGGTTTTGGTGAAATATTAAGTAGTTCTGGTAATTTTGTGGGGGGCACTGGGACGCATTAAAAGTAAATTAATTCACAAAACTATTTGTATGTTGACCTATTTCTAAAATATTAGCACAACTTTCGTTCAACTTTGACCCCTCTATCACATGGAACTATTTTTTGTACCTAGTGATATGGACACAAAAAACATAGTTCCGTGTGACAGAGGGGAAGAAATTGAACGAAAGTTGTGCTAATATTTTAGAAATAGGTCAACAATGCTTTTGTACTTTTACTCAAGTAAATGTTGAATTCTGGTACTTCTATATTGCAGTATTGATACTTTTACTTAGGTAAAAATGTTTTCCACCACTGGAAACACATGGCAGACAGACGCACATGTCAGCTCGACATGCTTTCTGTAGACACACACAGAAAGCGCTCATGTGTAATAAATCCACACAGTTTGACGTCACGTGCATTTCCCCTGTGTGTCTCGTCCGTACAGCTTTTAGCCGTGCCCCAATCCCCATGGCGGTGGTGCGCCGGGAGCTGTCCTGCGAGTCCTACCCCATCGAGCTGCGCTGTCCGGGCACCGACGTCATCATGATCGAGAGCGCCAACTACGGACGCACCGACGACAAGATCTGCGACTCGGACCCGGCCCAGATGGAGAACACGCGCTGCTACCTGCCCGACGCCTACAAGATCATGTCACTCAGGTCGGTGGCGGTTTGGCTTATTTCGTTTTTGCGATTGTGTGATTGTATGTATAGAACGAACATGTACTGTAGTGTCCACCCTTAGCCTGGCATGGCCGGACTAATATCACTGCTGGAACTTCGGCCTGGGAGATTTACTTCCATGGGGCGGTTACAAACAGATTACAGGTTACAAACAGTCTCACTTTGAATAGTGGGCACCACTATAGAATAGTCACCCACAACTCTGGGGTGAGTGAAATGTGATTCAAACTGAGGAGTGCCAGACCCAATCTGCACAGGGCTTATTTTTTTCGTGTGGCAGATTTGTCTGGTTTCTAGGCTAGTCCACCCTGAGAATGGGAGTTCAGGGTTCGACCCTCCCCTCCCCCCCACCACCACCACCACCACCACCTCCGAGTCATACCAAAGACTATAGAAATGAGAACCTGTTTGGCACTCAGCATCAAGGGTAAGTCCCTGCGACATACTAGCGTCATGTCCAGGGGGTGCACATGTACGTCATGTCCTGGGGGTGTACTTGTACATCAAGCTGCCGCACATTACAGAAACAGGAGTGGCTCGGCAAAGCGTACCATCTGTCGTTGTCCTTGTATTTGTCTGTCTCTGTGTCTGTGAGAGAGACACCCAGTGGTGCAACTGCTACCTGTTTGCCACCTGTATCATGAGCTTCCATTGTGTTTGTGAATGAGTGAGGCGGTTGGTTTGGTTGATATACTGCAGCTGTATTTGTTTGACTCCACGGCTTTCCCTCCTAAAAGTGAAAATACATGTACGTTAATTTATTCCCCGCAACTACGGCGGTGACAACTAACTGGGAAATAATAGCGGAACAAGAATAGCAATGAGGCAAAGCAGTGCCCTGCGTGGGGATAACGTGTCATCTGTCTAATTTTACATTAATTAAAAATTCCTTGATATTCACTAATACCTTCATTAGTCTATTTTACACATCTCGTTCAACAGCTATGGTATTGCATCTTGATTTTACTTTTTTCATATGCTCTCCCATTCCTCCTTCTATTATAGTACTATCTTTAGATATTAGATATTTGTGACCATATGAAAACCTGCAAAAACTGTCCGTCCATCAGTCAGCTCACGCCTCCATATAGGGTTGTCAGTCCATTACGCCCCGTGACACGTCACACCACCATATATGGCCGTCAGTCCATCACGCCTCGTGACAGGCTCCATATATGGCCGTCGCCATATATGAAGATCACGACACTGACCTCATCAAACCCTGGATACATAGAGAAGACTGGA